>NC_138776.1:109918396-110017171 GCF_965119305.1 Pelophylax lessonae
CCTCTCTGTCCTGCGATGTCCACGAGTGTCTCAGCCATCCGAGATTCTCCTTCCTGATTGGCTGAGACACAGCAGCGGCGCCATTGGCTACTGATGTCAATCAAATTTAGCTAGCCAATCAGGAGAGAGGGCAGGGGCCGGGTCGGAGCTCCGTGTCTGAATTGACACAGGGAGCTGTGACTCGGCTTGGTGTCCCCTTAACAAGCTTCTTGCTGTGTGGGGCACTTCGGCAGGAGGGGGGGGGGGGGCCAGGAGCACAGAAGAGGGACCCGAGAAAAGGAGCATCCATGCTGCTCTGTGCAAATCTACTGCAACTGAGCTTGTAAGTAAAACATGTTTGTTATTATAGGAAAAAAAAGACTTTACAATATCTTTAAACCGTTTCTAATCCAACTTCATTGAGGGGCTGCATGTCTTCTTAAGAGACTTAAGACTGAATTTTTTCTCCATATGCTAGAATTACCATTTAGATATTCGTATACAGGTCCTTTTAAAAAAATTAGCATATTGTGATAAAGTTCATTATTTTCTGTAATGTACTGATAAACATTAGACTTTCATATATTTTAGATTCATTACACACTACTGAAGTAGTGCAAGCCTTTTATTGTTTTAATATTGATGATTTTGGCATACAGCTCATGAAAACCCAAAATTCCTATCTCAAAAAATTAGCATATTTCATCCGACCAATAAAAGAAAAGTGTTTTTAATACAAAAAAAGTCAACCTTCAAAAAATTATGTTCAGTTATGCACTCAATACTTGGTTGGGAATCCTTTTGCAGAAATGACTGCTTCAATGCGGCGTGGCATAGAGGCAATCAGCCTGTGGCACTGCTGAGGTGTTATGGAGGCCCAGGATGCTTCGATAGCGGCCTTGAGCTCATCCAGAGTGTTGGGTCTTGAGTCTCTCAACTTTCTCTTCACAACATCCCACAGATGCTCTATGGGGTTCAGGTCAGGAGAGTTGGCAGGCCAATTGAGCACAGTAATACCATGGTCAGTAAACCATTTACCAGTGGTTTTGGCACTGTGAGCAGGTGCCAGGTCATGCTGAAAAATGAAATCTTCATCTCCATAAAGATTTTCAGCAGATGGAAGCATGAAGTGCTCCAAAATCTCCTGATAGCTAGCTGCATTGACCCTGCCCTTGATAAAACACAGTGGACCAACACCAGCAGCTGACATGGCACCCCAGACCATCACTGACTGTGGGTACTTGACACTGGACTTCAGGCATTTTGGCATTTCCCTCTCCCCAGTCTTCCTCCAGACTCTGGCACCTTGATTTCCGAATGACATGCAAAATTGGCTTTCATCCGAAAAAAGTACTTTGGACCACTGAGCAACAGTCCAGTGCTGCTTCTCTGTAGCCCAGGTCAGGCGCTTCTGTCGCTGTTTCTGGTTCAAAAGTGGCTTGACCTGGGGAATGCGGCACCTGTAGCCCATTTCCTGCACACGCCTGTACACGGAGGCTCTAGATGTTTCTACTCCAGACTCAGTCCACTGCTTCCGCAGGTCCCCCAATGTCTGGAATCTGTCCTTCTCCACAATCTTTCTCAGGGTCCGGTCACCTCTTCTCGTTGTGCAGCATTTTCTGCCACACTTTTTCCTTCCCACAGATTTCCGACTGAGGTGCCTTGATACAGCACTCTGGGAACAGCCTATTCGTTCAGAAATTTCTTTCTGTGTCTTACCCTCTTGCTTGAGGGTGTCAATGATGGCCTTCTGGACAGCAGTCAGGTCGGCAGTCTTACCCATGATTGCGGTTTTGAGTAATGAACCAGGCTGGGAGTTTTTAAAAGCCTCAGGAATCTTTTGCAGGTGTTTAGAGTTAATTCGTTGATTCAGATGATTAGGTTAATAGCTCGTTTAGAGAACCTTTTCATGATATGCTAATTTTTTGAGATAGGAGTTTTGGTTTTTCATGAGCTGTATGCCAAAATCATCAATATTAAAACAATAAAAGGCTTGCACTACTTCAGTCGTGTGTAATGAATCTAAAATATATGAAAGTCTAATGTTTATCAGTACATTACAGAAAATTATGAACTTTATCACAATATGATAATTTTTTGAAAAGGACCTGTATATTGCAGGGAGAATAGGTTTAATGTTTGTAGCTGTTCCTTATAACTGAAGTCCTCCAGTTCCCTAATTAGCTTTGTGGTCCTTCTCTGGACTCTGGAGTTTCCTGCACATCCTTCCTAAGGATTGGTGACCATAACTGGATGGCGTACTCAAGATGTGGCCAAACCAGAGTTTTGTGAAGTGGGAGAATTCTAGTCTTATCTCTTGAGTAAATACTATTTTTAATGCATGACAATAGTCTGTTAGCCTTGCTGCAGCTCAGCATTGCAAGCTTTTGCTGAGCCTGTGATCTATTAGGACCCCCTCAAATCCTTTTCCATCCTAGATTTCCCCAGAGGTTCTACCCTTTGCTAGTAACTTGCATTCATATTTTTAGCCCCCCAGGTGCATTGCTTTACATTTTTTAATTAAACCTCATTTGCCATGCAGTTGCCCATCACTTTATTTTATCAAGGTCCTGTAAAGTTGCTATATCCTGTTGTGATTTTATTATCCTGCTTAGTTTTTTATCATCAGCAAGCACTGACATGGAACTATTTTTATACCAATCTTAATATAATTTATGAATAAGTTAAACAGAATTGTCCCAAGACAGAGCCTTGGGATACCCTACTTCCAACTCCAGACCATTCTCCGTACATGCTATTTATCAATACCCTCTTGAATTGCTGCTGCAACCAGTTTTCCATCCAGGTACATACACTATCATCAATGCAAACAGACGTTTATGGGATACTGTATCAAACACTTTGACAAAATCGAGGTACTCCACATCGCAGACCTTCCTTTAAAAAGATTACAGCTGATCTCCTCATAGAATGTCAACAGATTGGTCTGGTAGAGTGCTCTTTCATACATCCATGCTGGTTACTACAAATGATACAATTTTGATCAGAAAATTCTTGGATATGGTCCTTTTTTCATCCCCTCTAATGGTTTACATACTGTTGATGTTAGGCTGACTGGTCTGTAGCTTCCAGTTATATACCACAGCCCTTTTTAAATGTTGTTATCATGTTGGCTTTTCAACAATCAGCTGATACCATTCCAGGCAGAAAGCTGTCCTCAAAGATTGGGAATTACCATCTGGCTATACATGGGTAAGTTCTTAGGTGTACGCCATCTGGTCTTGGTTATTTACATAAAGTTTTTCAAATCTTTTTTTAAACACTGGCTTTTATTAGCTGTAAGGGTACATTCCATGTTGTGTTACTAATACTGTATTGTTTAATATTCTCCTCCTTTTCCTTTTGGAAGAACTGAGGAGAAGAATGTATTTCATACAGTTGCCTACTCTTGTCACTGTGTAACCAACTTCGCTGCTTATCCTTTATGGGGCCTATATTTAACACATTTGGGGGATTTTATTTAACTCGCCTCAGCTATCTGTTGTCTATTTTAACTGCCCTGATCGTGCGCTTACTTTTCTTAACCACTTCAATACCGGGCACTTTCACCCCCTTCCTGCCCAGGCCAATTTTCCCCTTTTAGCGCTGTTGCATTTTGAATGACAATTGCGCGGTCATGCAACACTGTACCTACACCAAATTTATGTCATTTTCCCCCCACAAATAGAGCTTTCTTTTGATGGTATTTGATCACCTCTGGGTTTTTTCCTTTTTGCTAAACAAATAAAAAAAGACCGAAAAGTTTGAAAAAAAAAAAAAAGTTTTTTTGTTTGTTATACAATTTTGTAAATAAGTTTTTTCCTACACTGATGAGCACTGATGAGACTGCACTGGCAGGCACTGATGGGGTGGCACTGATAGGCGGCACTGATATGTGGCACTGATAGGTAGCACTGATAGGCAGCACTGACGGGCACTGATAGGCGGCACTGGTCGGCACTGATGGGCACTGATAGGTAGCACTGGTGGGCGACACTGAAAGATGGCAATGATGGGCACTGGTGGGCAGCACTGATAGGGAGGGCACTGGTGGGCAGCACTGATGGGGAGGGCAATGGTGGGCTCCCTGAGCCCTGATTGCCATCCCTGGTGACCATAGTGGGCATCCCTGGGGTCATAGGTGGGCATCCCTGGGGTCATGGGTGGGCATCCCTGGTGGTTCTAGTGGCACCCCCCTGAGGGTCTGCACTGGTAATCAATGATCTGATTACCAGTGCCGACCCCCCCCCCCCCCCGTCAGGGGAGCCGCCGATCGGCACTCCTTTACTAAGGAAAGCCCATCAACGGCTCTTCCTGTTTACTATGTGACCAGCCATGATTGGACACGGCTGGTCACATGGTAAAGAGCTACGTCAGTAGGCTCTTTACCGAGATCGGAGATGCAGGGTGTCAGGCTAACACCTCGCATCACCGATCGCCGCTCTGCGTGCTCATGACACACTTGATTCTACAGTCCTATTGAAATATGTAAAGGCAGCTGACAACCAATTGTATTGTATTTCATTATGTCAGTTATATATTGCATTAGTAACTGTGTCCAGAGGTAAAATCTGGAATTTGTATAATGACATCTGAAGTGTTACATGTAAAGGGATCCAATCCACTTTTCCTCGGAGTCATCTTTTAAATAAAACATAATGAAAGCATTACTTTTTTTTTTTCTTTTGAATCTTTTAATACATTTTACGCAAGTGTTTGACTCATGTTTTTCCTCAAGAAATGTTATTTGGCAAATCATCAAAGACTTGAGTAACTTTATGCCAAGAAAGAAAACAAAACAATCCAACAAATTCTCATTTATTTGTATGTATTTTAGATGAATTTCTTATAATTTATTGCTGAATAAGTTGATAAATGCCAGGGGGTCATTAAGTGAAACACTGAAGTAAATCAATGTGGTAAAAGCATTCATGCATCCAATAATTAGACAAAAATGAACACTCAATGTAACTATAATAATAAACTAGCTTTGATATTCATAGTGTACATTTTCACTGGCGTCTTCATCGACGCTGTCTTTGGCTTACTAAACCGTCATCTTGCCATGTCTTTCTCAGAGAGGAATTTTCAAGATACATGGTCAACAAACCTCACCATCTATATTACATTGCTGGATAAAACATCACTAAATAAATATTTGTAGTTATTAAATGCCTTGGGAATGAACCTTAAAATATTGGACAGGTGCTTTGTTAGTAATGTAAACCTAACCCATTAATCTACTTTGCAACTAAACATTTTCTGGTGAAGTTTAGATAAAATACACACTTTAAGCCCAGCTCCAGCCAATACTTTGTTTAAATAGACTTCTATTAAGTTTTTGTTATCAGTGACCTTGCTGCGGAAATTTTACATCACTTCCTGTTGCTGTGACAACAGGCCAATGCAGGTAGGGGTTGTCCTTGGGGCAGACACTGGCAGGTTTTAACCCCTTCCTGTTTTAAGTATTTTGTTGAAGTGAGGAGAAATCTCCCCAATGGGGACCAAGACTGCACATAAAAACTAGACAGGGGTTTGAACCAATCTGAACACAATCCAAAACTGAAAATAAATGGTCTTGTGGTGGTATTTAAAGTCATATTAAACCCAAAAGTAAACATTTGTTATATTGCAGCTCACCAGTTTGGATGTGATGGCTGCATTAGTTTTATTTATTTTAGGCTTTCTATTACTTTCATCTGATGATCTGGCTAGTAAGCCTGTTGTTCTAAAGAACAAACTCTCTTGCAGGTGTATCAATTACAATAAGACAAACCATTTACTACTGACAAGAGGGGTTCCACGGATCAGCTTTTATTTATGTAAAACCTTTATCCCAAAAGGAATAACACTTCAATATGCTAGGGTTAATAAATGCTAGTATGAACGCTCCCCTCCCCCCAGACTTACAATGCTGTTGCCCAAACGTGCCCCCTCTACTTTTTCATCCAGAGTGGGAGCAGCGAAAAACAGAAGGTGTGTTACTGACCAAGACCACCAGGTGAAAAACAGAGAGGGGAAATAGCCTAAAAAAGAGAACTGATGCAGCCACCACATCTGATTGGTAAGCTGCAATATATTACATTTTGGGTTTAATACCGCTTTGAAGGACTCCTAATAACACATAATAATAAAAATACATTAAGTGACATTTTATGTATCAAAGTAAAATGTACTGTAAACCACGCATTATGTATGTTAAATATGAACAACCAATATCTCATATTTGTGCAGTTTTTGGTCTGTAAATATTTGGAAGCATTTTTTTCTATCTGTCTGTTCAGTAAGTGCAAAAAATACCTGTTGACCCTTCCAGAAATCCAATGAGGTTGCTACCTTCTGTTCATTTTCCGTGCTTCACTGTTGCCAGCTATTGAGTGACTGTTTTTCCTCTACAGTGAGGGAAAAAATGTATTTGATCCCCTGCTGATTTTGTAGGTTTGCTCACTGACAAGGAAATGATCAGTCTATAATTTTAATGATGGGTTTAACAGTGAGAGAGACAGAATAACAAAAATATCCAAAAAAACGCATTTGAAAAAATTTATAAATTGATTTTCATTTTAATGCGTGCAATAAGTATTTGATCCCCGATCCTTCTATACAGGTAACAAGCTGAGATTAAAGGGAGTGCTCCTAATCTCAGCTTGTCACTTGTATAAAAGACACCTGTCCACAGAAGCAATCAATCAGATTCCAATCTCTCCACCATGGACAAGACCAAAGAGCTGTCCAAGGATGTCAGGGAAAAGATTGTAAACCCACACAGAGCTGGAATGGGTTACAAGACCATTGCCAAGCAACTGTCAACTCCTTCGGTCTTGGGCTCCATGCAAGATCTCACCTTGTGGAGTTTCAATGATTATAAGAATGGTGAGAAATCGGCCCAGAACTGCACAGGAGAATCTTGTCAATGATCTCAAGGCAGCTGGGACCATAGTCACCAAGAAAACAATTGGTAACCCACTACACCATGAAGGACTTAAATCATGCAGTGCCTGCAAGGTCCCCTGCTCAAGAAAGCCCATTTATAGGCCCAACTGAAGTCTGCTAATGAACATCTGAATGAAGGTGTTGTGGTGAGAAGACCAAAATCGAGCTCTTTGGCATCAATTCAACTCGCCTTGTTTGGAGGAGGGGGAATGCTGCCTATGTCCCCAAGAACGCCATCCCCACCATCAAACATGGAGGTGGAAACATTATGGTTTGGGGGTGTTTTTCTGCTAAGGGGACAGGACAACTTCACCGCATCAAAGGGACGATGGACAGGGCTATGTACTGTCATATCTTGGGTGAGAACCTCCTTCCCTCAGCCAGGGCATTGAAAATGGGTCATGGATGGGTAGTGCAGCATGACAATGACCCAAAACACACGACCAAGGCAACAAAGGAGTGGCTCAAGAAGAAACACGTTAAGGTCTTGGAGTGGCCTAGGCAGTCTCCAGACCTTAATCCCATAGAAAATATGTGGAGGGAGCTGAAGGTTTGGGTTACCAAATGTCAGCCTTGAAACCTTAAGGACTTGGAGAGGATTTGTACAGAGGAGTGGGACAAAATCCCTCCTGAGATTTTTGCAAACCTGGTGGTCAACTACATAAAACATTTGACCTTCGTCAGTACGACGTCATGTTTTGCGACGGGGTCAATTACTTATTTCACTAATCGATTTATAACTTTTTTTGAAATGCGTTATTTTTGTTATTCTGTGTCTCACTTCGCTGCTGAAGTTTTTTTTTTTTTACCTTTTGTGCATAGAAAACATGAAGGTAAAAAACCTTTTGCCTTTACAACCACTTTAAACTTGCATCTAAGGGAACTTTTTTTTTTTTGTTTTATATGCAAACAATTTTATTTTATAAAGGGAAGCTGATAAAATTTACAAATGTGATGAATTAGCGTTTTCATTTAAACACACCACAGAAACTGTCCTCCTAAAATGACACTGTCTGCTAAAAACTTAATGGCCAGTACTTACTCTTGGACCTTTTTGCTGCTTTTGATGTTGACTGTTGACACACTTGCTCCTTCTCAATAAAAACTTCACTCCATTGGTCTCTGAGACTCTGGTTTGCTGATTTTCTTCGTCTATCTTATAGCACCTTCAGTGTCACATACAACTCTACCCCCCTTCTCCTCTTCCTCTTTCTGTAGAGTCCCCCAAGGGGCTCGGGCCTACTTTAGCTTGAGACTGTTGGGCTCATGGGATTGTCTCTGTGCAACTCCAGCCTAAGCCCTATAGCATATCGAAGCTGCCAGGACTCCCCAGCTTAAAGTGCCTCAATGCCAAAGTGCTCCCAGCAAGTGCCTGAGGCCATTGTGGGTGAACAAGACCCACAAGATGAAATGTCCATAAAATAAGAAGACCGATTCTGATCCACATGGTACTACTGGCATGACTTCTGGACCGCCCACTCTGTATTTATGTCGCTAATTTGACGTTAAAAATCAGGGTTATGGCAGCAGATAGCTGCCATAACCTCTGTATTTTTTTACACCGAAGGCGGTCTGCTTTAACATAAAAGTGGTCCCAGCAGCAGATTCGCCACGGGATCACATTATGGGCAGCGACTGAGGTTCCCCCCATCCCGTCACTTCCCGTTCATTTTCCCCGCTTATCGGAGCGGTCGGTAGCAGGGAAAACTATCTGATCCCATGTGCAGGAAGCAAGATGGCCCCCACTCGACTCTATGCCATTGGAGGATTGGACGTTGAGCGTAAAGGGACAATTTTTTTTTGAATTACATTTTTTTTATTTTTTTATTTATTGCTTTTAGGTGTAAATGTGAGATCTGATGTCTTTTTGACCCCAGATCTCGCATCAAAGAGGACCTGTCCTGCTTATTTTACAACGGATGTTTACATTCCTTGTAATAGGAATAAAAGTGATCAAATATTTTTATTTTTTTTTTAAATGGACAGTGTAAAAATAAAACAATAAAAAGTAAAATAGGAAAAAAAATGTAAAGCGCCCCATCCCTCCGCGCTCGCTCGCAGAAACAAACGCATACACAAGTCACGCCCACGTATGTAAACGATGTTCAAACTAGGGATCGACCGATTATCTTCAAAGGTGATATATCGAGGGCTGATATGCACTTTTCCCGATATATCGGAATCGGCCCAGGAGGTGACCGATATTGCCGATATTTCGGAAAGTGCTTGTACCGGAGTGATGCCTGCAGCTAGAGGCATCACACCGGTACCGGCGTCCATAGCTGATGGTCGGCTGTCTTGTAATGACAACCGATGCGGCTGAGAAGTCGCTCGGCTGTCATTACAAGGAGCGGGAGGGAAAGTCTTCCCCCCCCCCTCCCGCCGCCTTCCGCGGCTCGCCCGGGTCTCCCGTCCCACCGGGAGACCCAGGCAACCAGACTGCACTGCCACCGAAGACCCGATCAAAGCCACATTCGGCTCTGTTTGGGTCTCCATGCAAAAACCCGGAAGTGATGTCATGAGTGACTGTCTGGCGCCAGATTTAAAAAAATGACAGCATTCAAAACACCAAGTTTGCCATTTAAGTGCAGAAGAGGGGTTTGGGGTCTTTTTAGACCCCCAGATCCCTTCACAAAAGTACCTGTCAAAAAAAAAAAAATTTTAAATGTACAAAAATATCGACCGATACCTGGAGCTGAAGCGAGAGCAATAATTCTAGCACTAGACTTTCCCTGTAACTCTAAACTGGTACCCTGTAAAAAATATTACAGCGTCGCCTATGGAGATTTTAAAGTATCAAAGTTTGTCGCCGTTCCAACAGCGTGCACAATTATAAAGCATGACATGTTGGATATCAATTTACTTGACATACAGTAACATTATCTTTAACATTATAGAAAAAAAATTGGCTTAACTGTACTGTTTTTTTTTGTGTATTTTTTTCCCCAAAAAAATGTGTATATTCCCAAAAAAATATATAATATAATGTTTTGGAATTCTAAGTAATTTTCTACCAAAAAATACAAATTTTAACTTGTAAACAAAAAGTGTCAGAAATAGGCCTGGCCCTATTAAAAGTCAGCAGCTACAAAACCTGTAGCTGCTGACTTTTAATAAACTGACACTCACCTGTCCCATGATCCAGCGATGTGCTCACCCGAGCCATTCTTTCCCTCTGTCTTCAGTCCCCGGTGTCGGCATCTCAAATATGGGCACCTGGCTGTGACAACTCGTGGCCTGCACAGCCCAACCAGGTACTCACTGCACATGCGCGAGGCACTCTGCACATTGTGCATGGTCCCGCAGTCTTCCTGGACCTGTGACATGTCCCAGAAGACTGTAGGGAGGGGAAGTGGAGAACTTCTGCTCAGATCAAGTGGCAGTGAGTACCTGTCCAAACCATAATCTGCCATTTAGTGAAGGGGGGCAGGGGGGGGGGGGGGCAGGCCTTAAAGTGGAATTTCCTCTTTTGGGTGGAGCTCCGTTTTTAAATTCTCACAATACTATTATATCTCTTGTTTTAATAGAGCTACACTTCCAGATTGACTGGGAACTCAATTCACGACTTTATTATGCTACCCTCCTTCCATATGGAAGTTAGGGGGAGGGGAGTACCTTACTCCTCCCACCATTTTTTCCCCCACCTACTCCCCCCCCCCCCACCACCCACATCAGAGATATAATCCCATTGTTCTATTTTGCTGAATAGAGACAGTATTGTTTAGGATGAATGTATTTTGTGTATACAGTGTGTAATAAGTCCTTTAAAATAGTGTGAATCAAAGGTGGACAATTTAAAGAGTTTAAAAAGAAAAAAAAAACATGCTAAAGGCTTTGTAAAATTTTCCTATAGAGTTTATACAAGCTGAATCCTATTAGTACAAGGCTTTATAGTCAAATATATTACACATGTAGATACAGTGGAATTGAAGCCTTTGTCAGATGTTTTATTCTTTACGTAAAGTGTACACAATGCCATCTTGTGGCCAAATAAATGTCTGCTTATGTCGCTCAGATGGTTTTTAAACTTCACTTTGTTCTCATGGACTGTGCATTGCATGTTAACCGTGAAACAATGTATGCAATGCAAGAGCTGATTGGAAACAAATGTTTCGGCTTTTCCAGTGACAGGAATATTACTTTAGTGTTATTTTTAAATCGCAGGAACATAAAATTGAAGTTTTTCACTGTAATGCCTAGAACTTTAATCCCTCATTCTGTGTCTGTATAAACAAACACTTTGACATTTAATAGGCTATTTACATTTTTCCACGCTGGTGTCAGGATAAAAGAATTATGAATCATTAGCAAGTTATGTTAATCTTGTTTAAAACTTTATGAACTATATCCTTAAAAATGTGATTTCTGATGGTTAGGCTTTTATGTCATCACAGAGAATAAATGTAAGAATATAACAATCTATGGAAGATACACTGTCAGTTAACAGATGTTCTCTAATCCAAACCAGTGACAGTTACATTGAAAGTGCATTGAAACCCGAATACTGAATATAATGCAGCTTTCCCATACTTAGATGGGGTGGCTGCATTCTTTTTTTTTTTTTCTCAGGCTTTTTGCTTTGTTTTTAATTGGCGATCCTTCTGGTAACACACTTCCTGCTTTATGGTGACCACATTTACTGTGCTATTCTGGATCTATGGCTGAGCAGCGTTAGAAGAGAACTAGATTTCTGACACTGGTATATTTACATTTACCAGACCAAAGAGCAAATAAGAGCTGTTCGTTGCTGGGGTTTACATACATTAAAGTGACGTTCCAGTTTTTTGATGGCCACAAGCGTTTGCTGAGAGGAATATGAAGGAAAAATACCTTGATGAGCTCCTGGTTGTTATGCCGACCTGTTGCAGAAAAAAAAAAAAATACTGCTCAAGAAAGTCAGAAAATTGGCAGAACTCTGATTCTGCATACTGTTTCTGGGTAAGCAAGAGGGTCTGCATGACAGCCAGACACTTAGCATCAGTAGAATGAGAAAGCAGCAGTGCCCCACAAGGAAATCTTTTCTTTACCAAACTTTACTGCAGATTCTTAGCTGCAATATCTACAGTACAGAAGCAGGTATGTTAGTATCTTTTCTAACACAAACTGCTAAGTGGGAGGGGCTACCTTTCCCAAAATCAACCAGGGAGGAAGTCTGCCTTTCACACAATCTGACAGAAGCCAAAGCCCCAGCATTCCTTTATAAGTGATTTTATTAAAGATATCTCACCAAGGATGACATTTCCTATTTCAAGTGATTCCTCTGGTTTGTCCTAGTGTGTCCTTACATATTGTGGGAAAATAACGCATCACAGTTACCCTCGTGGCTAACAGAAGCCAGTGTAGGAAATAGACTTGAAAAGCTTAACATAAATAAATCACCAAATAGCTTACAGTCCTTAAAGCCCCGTACACACGATAAGATTATCGAACGATCTGTCATCTGTTTTTTGTGGCATGCTAGTCTGATGTGGAAAGTGAAGAGGTTATTTTCATACGAATTTTCCCGTACGACAGAATTCTACTTCAGAAGTGATGTCGTGTTGGATTGCTTTCTATGTGTTCTTTCGTCTCTGAGCATACCTAGTCTTGCTCATAAGATTTTTCCCCCTCTAAATCTGTACTAATGAGACGAAAATCGGACATGTGTTGACGGAGGACAAAAATTTTAATGCCTGCACATCAGGATTTTTTCAGCCGAAAAGTCGGAGTCGGCTGTCGAAAGCACCATATGAACAATCCAAAAATCGGCAGATCGGTGGTCGGACGAAATTTCCCATCCAAATTTCTTATCGTGTATACGGGGCTTAAGGAACTCAGTTGGGTGATAGCTATACTGTTCCTAATTTTTATGGACAGTTTACTGACCGGAATGGTACCAGCTGATTGGAGAAAAGCCAATGTGGTACCAATATTTAAAAAGGGGCAGAGACCTATATCTGGAAACTACAGGCCAGTCAGTCTAACATCAATAGTTTGTAAATTATTGGCGGCTATGATAAGGGACTGTATCCAAGAATTTGCTGATGAAAACAGTATCATTAGTAGTAATCAACATGAATTCATGAGTAATCGTTCTTGCCAGACCAATCTATTAACATTCTATGAGGAAGTGAGCTGCCATCTAGATAAAGGAAGGACTGTGGATGTGGTACATCTGGATTTTGCAAAGGCATTTGATATGGTTCCCCATAAACATTTACTTTACAAACTGAGGTCTGCTGGCATGGACCATAGGGTATGTACCCCTGGATAGAAAACTGGCTACAGGGATGTGTCCGGGGGGGGGGTGATAAATAGCGAGCACTCAGAATAGACGTGTGGTAAGTGGGGGTCCCCCAAGATTTCTGTTTAATTTATATATAAATGATCTGGAGGACGGGATTATTCGCTCAATCCAATGTTTGCTGATGAAACAAAGCAAAGCAGGGCAATAACTTCACAACAAGATGTGGAAACCTTACAGGAGGGCCACAATAAAATAATGGGTTTAGCAACTACATAGCAAATGAGGATTAATGTTAAAAATATGAATGCAAGTTACTTGCTAGTGGGAGAACCTCTGTGGGGATCCTAGTAGATGACATGCTCAGCAATACCTTACTGGTGACCCTAGGATAGGGAAAATATATTTTCAGTAGGGGGAGTTTAAAAAGACACATGGCCATTCATTGAAACTGGAGGAGAAGCGTTTTAACCTTACATATTGGGGTTCTTTATTACTGTCAGTGCGGTGAGGATTTGGAACTCCCTTCCACAAGCAATGGTACCAGAAGGGAGTGTCGCTAGTTTAAAGACACTTTTAGATGGACATCTTAATGATCCCAACATACAGGGATTTGGGATTTAATATTGACAAAAACTCACACACATCACAGGTTGAACTGGATTGACTGGTGCCTTTATTCAACCTTAACTATGTGAAAATCGGTGAGATATTTGCATTTTTAGAAATGAGATGCACTTTCTGGGAAGTCCTGTACACATATTATCTCTTGTTGTTTTTCACATAGTATAATTGTCATGGTTGTTAGAGAAATTTAGATTCAGAAAAATGTAAAAGGGATTTTTTTTAAAAAAAATGGCGTATGCAGCAATTGTATGTTCTATGAATGTTTCAAAGGAAATAGGGGAGTTGGAGTTTTTGACCTATAAATGTTATCTATTTCTGACTTTAGGACTGTGAGTAAAGTAAGCATGCAGAAGTCAGCACTTCTGATCTATTTGTTCTAAGTTATTCCACAAGTATTGAAGCCATTGGATCAGCATGAAAGCCTACCAGCCAGCATTTTCAGAGGTAAAGGTTTGCAATGACGGTCTCCATATACACACAGTTATATTTTACAATTTTTTTTTGCATATCTTTACTGCCCCGTAATGTTAAGAAGCTGGGGAGTTAATGTCTACCATATTTACCATGTTTTCACTGTACTGGCCGGTGTTGTAATCAGTTGTAAACTAGGCTTGAACAATCTCATAACAAAGGGTTAAAGATCTCAGGGCTTTTGTTCTGCATTGTATGTTCATTAGAATAAACCCAGCAGAGCAGCTTGAAGTCTGCCTAAAGGTCTGATCCAAAGAAACAACTAGAAAGATAAGAAATCCTTTTAAAAATCATTTTTAAATATGCTGTGTGATTGGGAACACATAACAAACATAGTGAGGTTTTCTTAACCCCTTGGAGCCTAAGCCTTTTTCTCTTTTTCTGACACATGTTGCTTACAAGTTAAAATCCGTATTTTTTTTTTTTGCTAGAAAATTATTTGGAACCCCCAAACTATATATATATATATATAATATAATTTTTTTTCTTTTTTTTTTAGCAGAGAGCCTGGAAGAAAAAAATGGCAATAGTTGCAATATTTATTGTCGCACTGTATTTTCGTAGCGGTCTTTCAAACGCAATTTTTTTTTTAGAAGAAATGCACTTTCATGAATTAAAAAAAAAACAAAACAAAACCGTAAAGTTAGCCCAATTTTTGGAGGAAAATGTGAATGATGATGTTACACAAAATAAATAGATACCGAACATGTAATGTTTGAAAATTGCACACGCTTATGGAATGGCGACAAACTACAGTACTTAAAAAATCTTTTATAGGCGATGCTTTAAAATTTTCATAGTTTACCAGTTTAGCCACTTAAGCCCTGGAAGATTTTACCCCCTTCCTGACCAGGGGGTATTTTGCGATTCGGCACTGCGTGAATTTAACGGACAATTGTGCGGTCGTGCGACGCTGTACCCAAACGAATTTGACGTCCTTTTTTTCCCACAAACGGAGCTTTCTTTTGGTGGTATTTGATCACCTGTGCGATTTTTTGATCATGCGCTATAAACAAAAAAAGAGCGTAAATTTTACAAAAATAACAATATTTTTCACATTTTTTTATATGAAATTCCCCCAAAAAAATGTAAAAATCTAAATTTTTTAACATTTTCTGCCAATTTGTTTTATGCTACATATGTTTGGCAAAAAAAAATCGCAAAAAGCGTACTTTGGTTTGCGCAAAAGTTATCGCGTTTACTAACAAAGGGAAAGATTTTTGTCATTTTTGTTGTTTTTTTTTTTTTAACGCGTAATGGCGGCGATCTGCGATTTTTTTTTTTTTTTTGCGGTACTGCAACATTGTGGCGGACAGATCAGACCCTTGACTGACATTTTTGACACTTTTGGGGTTACCAGTGACATTACTGCAGTAATCAGTGCTATACATATGCACTGTTACTGCAAAATTACACTGGTAGTGAAGGGGTTAACTTTATTTGAGAGGGAGGGGCTGTGTGTGTCCCTAGGGGCGTGATTCTAACTGTGATTGGCTGTCTGTTGAGCTGTAGAAACAGTGATCAACGGTTCTACATAATAGAACCGTGTGATCACAGTTTCTACACAGGGGAGAATGACAGGCGGCTTGTTTACACAAGCTGCCTGACTTTCTCCCTCTGCAGTGGCGATCGCAGAGTGACCGGTGGACATCGGGTCCGCCGGTCACACGCGCGGGGGGGTCTGTGACCACGCGGGAGCGGAAGCGCGCCTCCGGCGGCGCGTGCTCGCTCCCTAGACCCTCACAGGCTAGCGACGTAGACCTACGTCACTTTGCCTGTGAGGGGCTGACTGCCGACGTAGATAGTCATGCGGCAGTCGGCAAGTGATTCGAGTTAGAGGAAATCTAGTGCTAGAATTATTGCTCAAAGATCGCAGCGATACCTCATATGTGTGGTTTGAACACTGTTTCCATTTGCGGGCGCAACTTACATATGCATTTGTTTCTGTGCGGGAGCACGAAGGGTTGGGGAACTTTCCTTTTTTTTTTTCTTCTTATTTTTTTATTTTTACACTGTCCCTTTTTAAAAAAAAACAATTTTTTTTTGGATCACTTTTATTGCTGTCACAAGGAATGTAATCTTTATGGAGGGATCTGGGGTCTATAACCCCAAACCCCTCCTCTGCACTTAAAAGCATTCAAAACGCCATGATTGGCTGTTTCGGATACTGACTTTTTTAAAACCTGGTGCCTTTAAGGCTTAAATAAATAGGAAGTGATGTGATGACATGGCTTCTGGGTAACTAGATCCGAGACCCTATCAAAGCCGATTCCAGCTTTGTTCAGGTCTCCGGCCAGCCGGCGGATGTTTTCGGCTGGTTACTCTGGCCTGCCGGTGGGACGGGCGAGCCGCAGGGGGGGGGGTGGACATCCCCTCCTGCTGCTTGTAATAACAGGTGAGCAGCTGATAAGCTGCATCAGTTGTTGTTACAAGAAAGCTAACTGTTGGCTCTAAAAAATGGACCCCTTGAAGCTGAAGGCCGCATATTTGCGTTATGTCGGCGTTAAGGGGTTAAAACTGATTGCAAAAGTGATTGGAAAAGTTAGAGATAAGAGACGGTTTCATTATTCATTGGGAAAAATGCAAGGTGCTCTCTGAATGGCAACCAAGTTGAGCATGCAACCCCCCCGTTGCTACTATGTGGACGGCCATATACTTGTTACAGCACCTGAAAGATTGTGGTCAGCACTGTAGTAGCCTGGGCTACTACAGTTATATAGCTTCTGCAGAGGCTAATTATTGATCACAAATGCTACATATATTGGGCCAAGCTGGTGCAATGAAGCATGCTAAATCTATAATCCCTGACTTTCAACTTTAAGGCTCCGTTCACATCTAGGCGTTTTTGGGCGATTTTCTGCTCTAAATCTCAGCTCTAAAAACGGCCAACAAGACAAATCCCATTCATTTCAATGGCCCCTGTTCACATCTGAGCATTCTGTCACCTTAAGCAAAACGCTGGTCACTCAAAGTACATGAGCTTCTTTTTTGGCAGATTACAAGCAGTGTTATGGATTTTCATTTGTCACTTGTCAACCTAAAATGCCTAGAAATAATACCTGTAAAATGGCTGTAAAAGATAGCAATACCTAGATGTGAGCGTAGCCTCTTTTCTATTGGCTTTCAGTCTTTCAAATCTGTGTCTTTAAAAGAAAACTCAATGCATAACCTGACATTGACTCCATAGCACTGGACTAATATACACGCCCAAGCAATCATCTGATACTGCAAGCACATATCGTAAAAATGTATATATGCTTTGCTATCCTAATATACTGTAAATGAGAGTGAAATCTTGCTAGCATTGCTTCATTTAAAGCTGTATTAGATCCCTATTTTCACCCAATTTTTTAACAGAACAAGCTATCCTGAAAATTTAGCAGTTAGAAGGTTGAGACTAACCATTTACCACTGCCAGGGGTACTTGCAATGATCAACTTTTTATTTAGTAAAACCTTTATCACAAAAAGAAAAAAAAATGTTACTGTAACTGCTTAAAACAAGTATTAGCTGGAGTTTGGCTTCAACTTGTTAGAGTGTTTAACCACTTCCTGTCCGCCATATAGCAAAATGACAGCCCCAAAGTGGTTGCTCTATCCTGGCTGGGCATCATATGATGTCTAGGGGGCGCGCAGAGTGGCGATCGGTGGTGCGGTGTATCACTCTGACACATCGCATCTCCGATCCCAGTAAAGAGCCTAATGACATAGGCTCTTTACCATGTGGCTAGCTGTGCCCAATCACAGCTGGTCACATAGTAAATAGGAAGTGCCGTTGATCATCTTTCCTTAGTTTGCGCCTGACAGGCAGCTCTCCTGAAGGGGGGGGGGGGGTCTGTGCTGGTAATCAGAGCATTGATTACCAGTGCAGACCCTTGGGGGATGCCACTAGAGTCACCAGGGATTGCCCACCCATGCCACCAGGAATGCCAATTAGTGCTCAGAGAGCCTGTCAATGCCATCCTCATCAGTGCTGCCCATCAGTGTCCATCATTGCTATCTATCAGTGCCACCTATCAGTACCGCCAATCAGTGCCGCCTATTAGTGCCCATCAGTGCCACCTATCATCAGTACCGCCTATCAGTGCCCATCAGTGCTGCCTATCAGTGCCCATCAGTGCCACCTATCAGAGCTGCCTATCAGTGCCCACCAGTGCTGCCTATCGGTGCTACCTATCAGTGCCCGCCAGTGCTGCCTATCAGTGTCCATCAGTGCTGCCTATCAGTGTCCATCAGTGCTGCCTATCAGTGTCCATCAGTGCTGCCTATCAGTGCCACCTCCTCAGTGCCTGTCAGGGCGGCCTCATCAGTGCAGGGAAAAACATATTTATTTGCAAAGTTTTATAACAAACAAAACTTTATATTTTTTCAAACTTTTCGGTCTTTTTTTATTTGTTTAGCAAAAAATAAAAAAACTTGCGGTGATCAAATACCACCAAAAGAAAGCTCTATTTGTGGGGGGAAAGAATGACATGAATTTGGTTTAGGTACAGTGTTGCATGACCGCGCAATTGTCATTCAAAATGCAACAGCGCTAAAAGCTGAAAATTGGCCTGGGCAGGAAGGGGATGAAAGTGCCCTGTATTGATGTGGTTAAATCTGCTAGTGCATCTAATACTAAGCCCATCCAGAATAACAATGTTGCGGTCCAAAGGTGTCTCTGTGCTCCTTCATCCAGAGTGGAGGCCGTCTAATACAGGATACTGTATGTTACTGGCCAGATCTCCAGGTGAAACAGAGGCAAAAGAAAACGAATGCAGCCATCGCATCTAATGATCGGTAAGCTCCAATATATGACATTTTTGGTTTTGGGTTGAATGCTATAACTTTTAGATCTACAGGGAGAATAATGATATTGACTGTGATTATTGACAGTGTTATTGTTCCAATAAGATATATGCAAACGCAGTTGTGTTTAGTGTTTTTGCCCTATCACATAAAAATCCAGTTTAACAAGGAAAATGATCTTTAATAATGGAGAATTGCTGCTCAGTAGCAAGCCATCCTTCATGTTTCATGCTGTCACATGGCACTCCTATCTGATTGTGTTTTTGTGAATAATAAACTACTGCTGTTCCCTCCATTAAAAACAGGAGGTTGGCTGCCAAGTGATTCAGTGCGTGTTATAGAATCCCTTAGGAGAAATAAACAAGATAATATAGAAATGGTATTAGCAGAATCAAATCTACAGAATAAAATATATGATCACATCTGTTGTTTGCAATATATTTTAATACTCTAATGAAACTATTTTAATGATGACATTAGTGAGAAATTAGGCATAAAACACAAGTTGCTCTGACAAGACAGGACATTTTGTTACCGTTCACAAATATAGACGTACAGGTTTCCAGATCTTGGCATGATCTCACTTCTCTTTACACTTTCACAGCTGTAAATGGGTAAAGATCCTTCTTCTTAAAGTCAACCTATCATCGCCTAAAAGGTTTTATCTTAACACTAATAAAGTACAGATACTTTGTTGTTCTCGCAAAGACCTGTTGGCAAATTGCTTCATTTGTCCTTGTTAACCACTTGACCTCTAGAAGATTTACCCCCCCCCCCCCTTTCATGACCAGGCTATTTTTTTGGCGAGATGGCACTGCATTACTTTAACTGACAATTGCGCAATCATGCAACACTATAGATAAATGAAATGTTCTTTTTGTTCCCCACAAATAGAGCTTTGTTTTGGTGGTATTTGATCACCACTGCGTTTATTTTTTGAGCTATAAACAAAAACAATACTCAGTTTTGAAAAAAAATTGTTTATAAAACCGATCGATTAAAAGAAAAAATTCTTAATAAATTAAGGGCAATATGTATTCTGCTACATATTTTTGGTAAAAAAAAAATCCCCGTAAGCACATATTGTGAAAAAAACTCTAAATACAGAGTACACCCTGCGCTTAGGAATAAATAATACAAAAAAAAAAAAAAAATACTGCCGCTGCTGCTCATCAAAGTGAAAAATATTTTACAAAAATGTATTTTACAAAAAGAATATTTATATAATAATATTTTCTTGCACTGTCTTTAGCGCTTTTTGTAAAATAGTAATCGTATATTGATTGGTTTGTGCAAAAGTTAGTGTCTACAAACTATGGTATATATACTAGAATTTTTATTTATTTTTACTAGTAATGGCGGCGATCAGCAAATTATAGTGGGACTGCGATATTGCAGAGGACAATTAGACATCTGACACTTTTTTTTTTTTTTTTTTTACTTTAAATTTTTATTGGAATTTAAATTTAACAATTTCAACTCTTTTGACACTTTTTGGAAAGCAGTGAGACTAATGAAGTATTTACTGCTAAAAATATGCTTGGTCACTGACTGGGAAGGGGTTAAACATCTAGGGTGATTACGTGTGCCTAACCAGTGTTTTGGAGTACTGTGTGTGATGCTTTTACGAAGTGAAGTCATGGATTTTTTTCCCTGCTTTGCTTTCCCTTAAAAAAAAAGAAAGACCTCAAGGCCCGTACACACGTACCAATCATCGGCATACAAACGTTCCTCTTTTCTCCCCGGGATGTCGGTGTCTGTTGAAAAGTGCAAAGACTGCCCAAGAATTTTGTCCGCAGACTACAGCCGACTGCAGAAGTGATGTCATGTAATGGTTAACTTTCCCTGTGTTTTTTCTTTTCTGAGCAAGCCCAGTCTTGCAAATCTGCGGTCTGTCGGCCGAATTCTGTACTGACTGGCGAACAATCGCCCGTTCTGGTGTCGGCATACAAAAATTTTAATGCTTGCAAGAAAGACTCTTGTCGGCAGAATGTGCGCTGACAGCTGTCGGAGGCACCATACTAACAAGCGTACAATCGGCAGATCTTTCGTCCGCCGACGTTTGTATGCCGACGATCGGTACGTGTGTACGGGCCTTCACTCATTCTGCAGTGTGCAATGTAAACCAAGCAGGAAGTGAATGGGGGCAGGACCAGGGCTTGTTTTCTTGTGTGCCCGCATGCAAGGAGTGAGTGTGTGTAGATGCCGTACCTGCCCATCCAAAGAAACCGGTCAGCTACCTGATGTCTGTAACAGTACTAAAAGCATTACCATCATACAACTGTTCAGGATTTATATTTATACCTTTTATTTTATATTTTACATTTAATACTTACTTTAAACATGTCTGGGCATTTTGTTAGATTTTTTTTTTTTGTTTTTTGTTTTTTTGTAGATCTCCACGATACAAAAGTTTTAATAAACTGCTCTATGACTAGGTTCACACTACTTTGATCCGATTTTAATTATATTTTAAGGGCAATTAATTAGTGTTACTTGGTTGCATTTTGGCTGTGGTTTGCATATCTTATGGGGCCAAAGTTGTGCTGAAATCGCACCAAAGTGGTGCAGGACCCTTTTCTAAAATCACACCATGCTGAGTTGCATTGATGTGAGTGGGCACCAAAGCAACATGAAAAATATGTCATGCGATTCTGTACGACTGAAATCACACCAGTGTGAACCAGGCTTCAATGCTCATACAGTATATGTGAATAATGACTATTGATACATAGGAATGACCATTATTGAGTTATTTGTTTGTGGCCATTTATTTTTATTGTTACTAACTATATATGGAGACATATTTTTAGTGGTGTCAGTATGGGACATACTGCATGTACTGATAGTATCACTATAGTAGTAATTGTATATGCTGGTAGTCTCCGTATGGAATTAAATGTGTGCAGACCAGTTTCTAGTAGGGGTATTACAGTACTGAAAGTATGTGCTGGTAGTATCACTATGGTACAGATTGAATGAGAAGACATATTTCTGGTGGTGTCAGTTCAGTACTAACTATGTGCCAGCAATGTCACAGTACTGCCTGCATGTGAGGACCAATTACTGGCAATGTCAGTACAGGACTGATTGAGTGTGTGTGCTTATGCCAGTATAGTAACAGTTATGTCACATTGGAGATTTGTGGATGTGTCAGTACAATACTTATCTTGTCTCTGCAGACATATTACTGGTTGTTATTAACCACTTTGCGACCGCCCCATGCAGATTTACTGCAGCAGGGCAGCGCCTCGGCTGTGCATAATAACATAGATCTACGTGATTAAGTACACACAGTCTCTAGACACAGCGGGAGCCAGACTGCGGGAGGAGCAGGCACGATCGCCACATGCCTCCCGCTATCTTCAGAAACTGACAGAAGAGCCGCCTGCCTATGTAAACAAAGCAGGCGGCTCTTCTGTCAGACAGGCACAGAGCTGAAACACTGATCTCTCTGCCTGTCACAGAGCCCCCCCCCCCCCCCACAGTAAGCACAAATAGGCATACATTTAACCCTTTGTTCACCCCCAGTATGAACCCCTTCCCTGCCAGTGTCACTTATACAGTAACAGTGCATAATATTTTTTCGTTGATAAAGTCCCGCCTACAGGGACGCAACGCGTAAGAAGGGGAAGGGGCCGGTGACGTCACCCGCCATCCATCATGGACAGCGTGATCTTGTAACAGCTTTCATTGAGCACCGTGTCTAGTGCCTGTTCAGGTAATTATTTTATTCGTGTGAAGCAATATAGTGTTTTATAAAGGGTATAAGCACTATGTTCAGACCTTTTATTGCATGTGGATGAGTGGAGATATTCTGGTGATTGGAAGTTTCACTGATAAGCGCTCAAGGAAGAGGTCTAGCTGCACATAGTGTCCCCTGGCTAAAGATCTATGGTCAGCACTATTGGGATCTCTCTGACATCCGTGAGAGTCTTGTGCCTTGTCAGCCCGTCTGGTAACACAGGGGCTATTTTTGAGGTTAGAAGATAGTGTGGCTGGGTGTCGGATGCACAGAGTGTATCATCTATGTGCATGATCACATCATCTTCACATTGAGACTTTTGTTTGTTTCCATTTTTTAATATCCTATTATTGTTAGCACTGCACTATTTATTTATTTGTTAGTGCATAATATTTAGCACTGATTACTGTAGTAATGTCACTGGTCCCCAAAAAGTGTCAAAAATGTCAGTTAGGGGTCTGATCTGTCCGCCACAAATTTGCAGTTCCGCTAAAAATCGCTGATCGCCGCCATTACTAATAAAAATAAAAAGTCCAGAAATGTATCCCGTAGTTTGTAAACGCTATAACTTTTGTGCAAACCAATTAAAATAAGCTTTTTGGGATTTTATTTTACCAAAAATATGTAGCAGAATGCAAATTGGCCTAAACTGATAAAAAAAATTAGATTTTTTACTTTTTTTTATTGGGAATGTTTTATAGTAGAAAGTGAAAAATATTGTGTTTTTTCAAAATTGTCGCTCTTTTTTTGTTTATAGCGCAAAATCTAAAAACCGCAGAGGTGATAAAAATACCACCGAAAGAAAACTCTATTTGTGGGGGAAAAAAATGATATCAATTGTATTTGGGTATAGCTTCGCATGACCGCGCAATTAAAGTAATGCAGTGCTGAATTGCAAAAAATGGCTTGGTCATTAAGGGGGTAAAACCTTCCGGAGCTGAAGTTGCTTTTGATTCCAGTACTGTAAGTATTGCCATGATCTTGCTATTGTTAGATTATATTTTTGGTAAACTGGTTTTGGTTCTGTATTCTGTTTTTTTGTTGGCGATTGGGGGGGGGGGGGGGGTAGTTGGGCACAAGGTAGCTGGCCTATGGAAGAACCAAGTATAAATCCAGCCCTGGCCAGTGATAATGGTCACCAGTAAAATCAGAGAGGGGGAGTCTCACCAACAGAGAGGGGGAATCTCATCAACAGGGACACAGGTGGCAATAAAAACCTAAATAAATTGTGCACCCTATTAGCAAACTAAAATGAACACAACATCAAATGTATAAAACTGTCATTTCAGAAGTAATCCTCATATTATGTGAAATCACAAAGTGCGCAAACAAAGTACTTGCCACACAGAAAAAAATAAAGTCCACAAATATGTGATAATTGGTCCACACTGAGGTTCATCCACATTTCTGCAATTTTCACTCATGAAAGTGTTTCTGTGTATATTGGTTAGGGTCCAGGTGAAAAGGTGAATGGGATTCTTATTGATTGTATCAGCAATTGCACAGATACCAATTGGTTAATGAATCCCATTGTACATTGGATCAGTTTAATTCACGAGTTATAATTGCAGAAATGTGGATGGGCTGCAGTGTGGACTAGTTCACATTACACCATTTTATTTTATTTTTGCGATTTGTTCAAATCATGTTTTTACTGTTTTATCGAAATTGTTTTAGGTAGGGTTAGCGCAAAAGGATCTTGATATTGGAGATTTATTGACTACTAATAAAAACATGACAAAGCTCTTCACTATTCTATAAAAAAGAATTTGGCTGTTAGATACTTTAATTTATTTTATTATGAAAGAAAAATCTAGCTGTGCCTTTTGGCAGGCAGGCTTAAGTTAGTTTCACAAATGCCGATTCTTGTAGGTGGAATGGCAGAGATTCCATTTAAGTTGAGTTAATTCGTTTCTCTGTTGAACTGAATTAGGCACATTCTTTTGCTGGAAATATTTTACTAATAATGAGAGTGATGTGAAATATCTTGCATGCATTCCAGCTGTTCCTCTTCGTCTTCTGTATTCCTGAGGTTTTCATGCAGATTAAATATCTAACTAAAGCACAATGAAGTGGTAGAATTCTTTCTTGTAACGAGTGTTATTGTGTCATAAACATAAAGAATTACCGTACATAAGATACAGCCCATATTGCTGTGTGCACGCATCTGCAGGCTAGCTGTGCCCTTCTGCAAAAGTTGTGAAACTAAAACTGTCACAGTGGTTCTTTCAATATTCTTTTCTTTCATGTTTAAGAATGACGGTACTTTTAGTAGCGGTATTGTTTGTGGTTGACTTACTAAAATTGGTGAGTTCAAAATCTAGTGCAGCTCTGCACAGAAGCCAATCAGCTGCCATGTTTTTTTTTTGTCAAAGCTTAATTGAACACAATGAAGTTAGAAGCTGATTGGCTACCATGCAAAGCTGCACACGATTTTACACACTGCAGTTTTAGTACATCAAAAAATGTGTCCACCTTGTACATACACCCAGGTCCTAACCAATGACCTGTCCGACGCCTCCAAACTTTCCCTGTCCATATCCGAGCCTCTTTTAAAAGGGTGAATTTCTTTTGCATGTGTGCATCACAATCTCTATTCATGGTCATGGAAAGAATATTAAACAATTGTCCCAACATTGGATGGTCATTCCATAGAAATGAATAGAGACTTTGGACATGTGGGGAAAAAGCATTGCCCACCCCAGAAACCTTTTGGAAAATTGCTCAGAACTGTACAGCAATTATTTTGGGAGATAGGGAAGTGTGTGAACTGAGAGCTGTGGACGCAAACGATAACTGTACAAAAAGTACAGCTATCTTTTTTTTTTTTTTTTTTTAGAAATATATAATAAGGTGAAACCAGTGCACCTCAATGGTCAAGAATAAAATATAGAAAAAGCTGCTGAACACTAAGGGCCAATAAACCAAATCCCAGACACATAAATCATATAATCACAGTGCAGCGCTAAGGAACAATAGAACATTAACAATAGATATATACGATGGACTATATGGAAATGCAAATGAGAGTCCCAAAGTGAAAGAACACCACTGGATGTGCTCCACTGAGTGAATCCTCCACCAGCCACACTAGCTTCTCACCTCCAGGAGAGCCCCGTCTGGTAAAACAGAAGCTAAGGAGCCGAGACCGGAAAAGCCCGTGGTGTACGTGCCCCTGGGGTGGCAGCCCAGGGGTGCCTTAATTCTCACTGGTGAGGGGCAGCTCGCCTTGAGTTTTTCGGCACCTTGGTCACTGCACCACACACTTTTTCTGCACCTGCCTCTTGGGACAGGCCTTTTGGCTTAGACCAGGGGAATTTTTTATTCCGGCCGAAAGGCCTGCCTTTGTACTTCACATCGGCACCTTAGCACTTTCTCCACTTCCCTTCCCCCACCTTTTTGTTTGTGTGTGTTTTATTTGGCGTGTGTCACTTCACTATCACTCTTCTTTTCCTGCACGACAAGTACGGTGTGGGTCTTCGGGCCTACCTTGAACGTCTTGGGAGGGGGTGGACATGGCCTTTTGGCTTAGTTCGCCCTCTCTCATGGGGTCTCCCTTCGGGGGAGCCCCACCTAGTACTTGGGGAGGGCTGTTTCGGCAGTCCCCCCTAGAGAACGGGGTTTGCCAGGTCTCGGCCAGGCAAACCATTTGGAAGTACCTCAGTCCCTGTCAGGAGTCTTGCGCCCCGGGGGATCAAGGTCAGGGTCCAACCTCTTCGGAGGTCAGACCATTTCGCACACCCTGTGCAGTTTTTGGGTTTCCCACGTTTGCGTGTGTGCACTTTTTATGCACCTGGTGTAAGTCTTTTGAGTGTGTTCACACACCACGGGCTTTAAAAAAAAAAAAAAAAAAAAAAGCTAATGTGGCTGGTGGAGTATTCACTCAGTGGAGCATATCCAGTGGTTTTCTTGACTGCATGAGCACTTCTTTCACTTTGGGACTCTCATTTGCATTTCCATATAGTCCATCGTATATATCTATTGTTAATGTTCTATTGTTCCTTAGCGCTGCACTGTGATTATATGATATCTTTTTTTTAGATTTAGGTAAAGTGGGAAGGGATAGAACTTTTACGTTTGTATTGCTGCTTTTGTCCTCTCTGGAGATTCACCTGATTTTTTTTGGTGATTTTTTTTTTTTTAAAACTTCCCTGACGATTCTTATTTCCTTTTATTTTGTAAATGAGGATCTATCCCATCCCTAGTAAACTGCATCCTTCCTTACACTTAGGTCATTGGCCAGAATCACTTAGAGGGTCTATGCACAATGTCTTGAAAAAGTATTCATACCCCTTGCAATTTTCCAAATTTTTTCATATTACAACCAGAAAACATAAATGTGTTTTATTGGGTTTTTATGTGATAGACCAACACAAAGTGGCACATAATTGTAAAGTGGAAGGAAAATGATAAATGATTTTCCAGATTTTTTACAAATATCTGAAAAGTGTGGCGTACATTTGTATTCAGCCCCCTTTACTCTGATACTCCTAACTACAATCCAATTACTTCAATAAGTCCCCTAATTAGTAAATTGAGTCTGCCTGTGTGTAATTTAATCTCAGGATAAATACAGCTGTTCTGAGAAGCACTCAGAGGTTTGTTAGAGAACCTTAGTGAACAAACAGCATCAAGGCAAGGAACACACCAAACAGGTCAGGGATAAAGTTGTGGATACGTTTAAAGCAGGGTTAGGTTATAAAATAATATCCCAAGCTTTGAACATCTCACGGAGCACTATTTGATCCATCATTCAAACCTACCAAGACATGGATATCCACCTAAACTGACAGGCTGGGCAAGGAGAGCATTATTCGGAGAAGCAGCCAAGAGGCCCATGGTAACTATGGAGGAGCTGCGGAGATCCACAGCTCAGGTGGGAGAATTAGTCCACAGGACAACTATTAGTTGTGCACCCCACAAATCTGTTTTTTATGAAAGAATGGCAAGAAGAAACCCATTGTTGAAAGAAAGCCAAAAGAAGTCCTGTTTACAGTTTGCAAGAAGCCATGTGGGGGACAAAGCAAACATATGAATGAAGGTGCTCTGTTCAAATGGAGACCAAAATTGAACTTTTTAGCCTAAAAGCAAAACGCTGTGTGTGGCAGAAAATAACACTGCAAGTCACCCTGAACACACCATTCCCGCTGTGAAACATGGTGGTGGCAGCATCATGTTGTGGGGATGCTTTTCTTCAGCAGGGACAGGGAAGCTGGTCAGAGAGGATGGGAAGATGGATGGAGCCAAATACAGGGCAATCTTAGAAGAAAGAGTCTGCGCAGTTAGTCTGCAAAGGACTTGAGACTGGGGCGGAAGTTCACCTTCCAGCAGGACAACGACCCTAAACATACAGCCAGAGCTACAATGTAATGGTTTAGAATCGATCAAAGCATATTCATGTGCTAGAATGGCCCAGTCGAGGCCTAAACCCAACTGAGAATCTGTGGCAATATTTGAAAATTGCTGTTCAGATGCTCTCCATCCAATCTGACAGAGCCTGAGCTATTTTGCAAAGAAGAATGGGCAAAAATGTCACTCTAGATGTGTAAAGCTGGTAGAGTCTTAACCTAAAAAGACTTGCAGCTGTAATTGCAGAGAAAGGCGGTTATACAAAGTATTAACTCGGGGGGCTGAATACAAATGCACACCACACTTTTCAGATATTTATTTGTAAAAAAATTTGAAAACTATTTATCATTTTCCTTCCACTTCAGTTATGTGCCACTTTGTGTTGGTCTATCACATAAAATCCCAATAAAATACATTTACGTTTTTGCTTGTAACATGATAAAATGGGGACACTTTCAAGGGGTATGAATACTTTTTCAAGGCACTGTATAAAAAAAATTCTGGTGCAGCAAATCTTCACCATAACTTGAACTTCAGCATAACATTATCATTTCCTAGGGTTGTCAATCTGTTCTAGTGATTGAGATATTCTAGGAAAACACATTATTTCCGCTAGATGGTGCTAACAATCCTGGGAAATGTATTAAGCAAATGTAATGTTGTCCCCATAGGAGCCGCTGTCATAAGCTAGTTCTTCCCAACAGTACATCAGTCACCCAAGCAAAAGTCCACTCTTTCCAGCTCCAATGAAACAGTCGAGGGCATGTGTGTCAAACACAAGGCCCATGTGCCAGATCCGGCCCTCCAGGCCATTTCATGTGGCCCTCACACCTCTCCTCGTCTCTGCCTCTACCTTGTCTCAGTAATTGGCACCTGAGAGGAGGACAGAACTCCTCCAGATCCTGCTGTTCTCTGTGCAGCCGCACAGAGGATTGTCTTTTTCCCCACCCCTCAACAGCCTGCAGCAGAGAGGAGGGCATAACTCCTTCTATAGCTCCTGGGCTTCTCTGTGCAGCTGCAGCACCCCTTTATCTCTGCCTTCCCTGGTCTCAGCATTTAGCAGCCTTCAGCTGCTGACTCCAGCCCTCTTCTGGTCCTCCTCCAGACCCAGCACATTCTGCTTTCCAGTTCCACACCAAGCTTATTCAGCAGCACAAGGTGTAAGGGGGGTGCACTGTAAGGGAGGGTGGGGGGACTCTTGACTTCTGATGGTGGGGGAGCTGTTGACATCTGATGTAGAGGGGGTGGGGTGCTCTGGACATCTAGTATTACAGATACAACTGGTTCTTTGATGGCAACCATAGTGCTGATGCAGCCCGCAATCAAATTGAGTTTAACACCCCTGTTCTAGGGGATGTCTTGAAAGTTTATGCAAGCAAATAATTCTTAAAACCGTGAGAGGAGTTGGCGCATGGGATACTCCAAAACGCTTGGTATGCAACAGAGGACAATCCATATTAATCACTAGTATACTATTGCCATGCTTAGGAAAAGAGGAAATCTGAATTTTATGTCAGTTTTAGAAGAAAACGGTCATATTTAACAATATGAGATTAGAAAATGGCCTGGGTTGCAATTGTACGCTATGCTACTTTTTGTCTCAAAATGTGCAATTGTGTGAAAATCATACCTATCGCCATGTTTTGATGATTAGTATGGATTTGCCTATCTAATGCTGGCTGACACCTGTGATATTATTCACATACTATTGCTTGTTTCTTATAGAGGAGAAAACACAGATGGCTCGGGGGAAGCAGAAGTAAAATGTTGATTGTGTTGCACTGTAGTTGATTTATGTGAGTGATTTCTTTTACATTATCATCATGGCCTTGTTGTATTGCTGTGTGCTAAAGGCAATATGTACCTGGTTTATTCATTGCCTTCCTGATCATTTCTGAAAAATGAGGTTGCATGTGAAAACATTATTCTGTGATTTTATTTTCTTTGGTCAAAAAGACATAAAACAGCATGGATGATGCTGTAACCTATAGAAATCAAAACGAATCGCTAAGTAAGCTGAAACTTGATTGTTGCTGTGGGTTACAGCACAGCGCTCTTTAAGAGGGGTTAGCACCCTTTCTTGGATCCAAGATAGAAATTGGTCTGCATGGAGTTTGAATGTTGTTCCTGTGTCTGTGCGTTCCTTACACAGTTTAAAAATATATTAGAAGGGTCATTTGCTTCCTCCAAAATTGCCCCGGCGTGTGTAGGACTGCGGTGACTGTGAGTTCCACCCACTATGGGGTTGGTGGAATATTTTTCTTCATGCACATGGTTTGTCTTTGCAGTCTGAATAAGGTGAAGCTGTGTTCGGTTCAAAGTGGTCAGTCTCTCTTTCTAAATCAACTCCATTGCGTCACTGAATCAAAGCAAGATGAAGCTAGAAGTTCTTAGATGAAACAATAGGATGAGATTGACAGACAAGCAAACATAAAAGAAAACCAGATATGATGGCATTAATATTTCTGCAATGTGGGGTTCACTTGTCTAACAAAGTGTAACATAACCAAAAAAATTGAATCTATTGCAATACTTGGATGTGGTGGCTGCATTCGTTTTCTTCTTTTTTCGTTTTTTTTTTTCTCTTTTTTTTTTTTTTTTTTTTGCACCTGGTATAGCCTGCAAATAACACACTGTCCCTGGGTGGCTAAATTCACTCCTCCATTGTATCTATGGAGGGAGCCAAGGTTGCCACCCAGACTGGGCTGCAAAGTCTGTCTTCATCACTATTCCATGGAGACTGGTGAGATTAGTAGTTTCTAACATGAATTTATCCAGGGATAAGTACATAAGCATGGCAATGTACTAATTTTATAGTGTGGTCTCAGTGGTTTTAAAACAAGTCCCCTATCAAAACAGGATTGTGTTGTGGCATAGACACCATAACTCTTAAATAGTCCACATGACATGCGGCAGTCCGTATTCCACAAGTGAATTAAATACATTGTATTGATTAATGCCAAAAAATATCAAAATGTTATCATCAAAGCTCTAGAAGATTGTAGCAGTAAATTTGCGACAGTTTGTGTCTGAGCAAAAAAATTTTCAGGACAAGCTTTCAGGGTCACCTTCAAGGTCCCAGCAGTACGCATTCACAAAACGTTTGTAAATCCATACTGCTGGGACCTTGAAGAAAGGGACATACCTCAAAAGCTTGTTCTGAAAAATTGTATGTTAGTGCAAAAAAAAAAAAAAAAAAGCATCACTGAGTGAACTAAATTGTTTCTATCATCAAATAAAAAATATCATACCCTTCACCATATATTCTAATAAAGTCTTAAATGTCTGCAAGTCCCTGCCGGTCCCACATAACTCACAGGGCAATCATACCAAGGCTAACACCAAAGCAATGTTATCCACCTGCCGACTGCAGTACTTCTATACAAGTTGCGGTTTCCAAGTGTTTTACCAGGATTATGGCTATCAGAAGATATCAGCCATAACCTCCAGTATAGTTTTTTTTTTCTTCAGGGGGCCAGCTTTATCATGAAACTGATCAGAGCGACTCTTGAGCCATTGGAACTGTGCGGCCGGCTGCTCCTATAGGCGATCAGAGTTAACACTCTTTGATCGACTCTATGGCCTTGGGGGACCAGAGCGACATTTGATCGACTCTATGGCCTTGGGGGACAGGAGCGACATTTTAACATCACTTCCGGTTCAGGCTGGAAGAAAATCATTTTTTTTTAAGCAAGAGGTCATAAAAAGATTTGGGATCTTTTTTTAACCCCCAGATCTCTGAAAGACGACCTGTCATCCTTATTTCTATTACAAAGGATGTTTACATTAGTTGCAACAGGAATAAAAGTGATAAGGAAAAAAAAATTTAAACAGACAGTGTAAAAAAAATAAATAACACGGCCCCATCCATCTGTGTTTGTGCACAGAAGCGAACGCATACATAAGTCATGCACACATATGTAAAACGGTATTCAAACCACACATGGGAGGTAAAGCTGCGAACGTTAGAGTGAGAGCAATAATTCTAGTACTAGACCTCCTCTGTACCTCGAAACAGGTAAAGGCATTTAAAGTGTCGACTTTGGAGATTATGAAGTACTGTAGTGTTGCCATTCCATGAGCGTGCGCAATTTTAAAGCGTGAAATGTTAGGCATCTATTTACTCGGTGTAACATCATCTTTCACATTATACAAAAAAATTGGGGGTAACCTTTTTTTTTTTTTTTTTTTTTTTTTTTTTTATGCATTAATAATTGGGGGTTGTAAGTAATTTTCTGGCAAAAAAAATACAGATTTAAACTTGTAAACAAAAAGTGCCAGAAAAAGCTTGGTCTGCAACTGATTATGATGAAAAGTAGTATATAATGTCTATATATGGTTGCCATGTATATATGTGGGAACTCTAGAAAAATGGAGAAACCATGTTGGCTATATGACAAAGTACTGTATTATTAAAAACTAGACATTAAGCCCGTTATATTAACGGGCGCTAGAACATATGTGGTCAGACATTTGTAAAAACAGACTTGTTCCAGTAAGGCGTACTTTGCTACTAAAGTCAGTTTGCTTATAAATGTCCCTTTAATAGCGTGTCTATGTTCTTCAATTTTTTTTTTTTTTTTTACAGTAATGCACTTACAGTGGTAGATTTCAATCAGGCAATGTCCCTTTAACAGCGTTTCTACAGTCGCAGATTTTCTTTGCTGAGTGTGATAGGTTTTTTCCTCTGTTTAAATGATCCTTTTCCTGACAGCAGCAGCTTTTTTCCTTTAAAAATTAATCATGGCTCTATTCGCTTTTTTCACCACAATAATTACAGTCAAAGGGTGTGCCAAGTATAAGTTTCCTCATGCAATTCCAAGTATAAGTTTCCTCATACAATGCCCTTTTAATATCTTTAAGTCTCTCCCTCATCAGCCTCCTTGTCTGACCTATCACGCACTGTGCACTGCGTCCCTGTTGCTCTAGCAATCCAATCTAGTGTCTCCATCAGAGTGCCTTCTTACATCAGTGTCCCCATCGGAGTGCCTCCTTACATCAGTGTCCCCATCGGAGTGCCTCCTTACATCAGTGTCCCCATCGGAGTGCCTCCTTACATCAGTGTCTTTAATAATGAGGCCGGAGTCCCCCTTTAATAATGAGGCCGGAGTCCCCCTTTAATAATGCCGCCAGAGTCCCCCTTTAATAATGCCGCCGGAGTGTTTGTGTTCTCTAATCAGACAATATTCCTCCGCTGTAATTCATCCCAAAGGTGTTCTATCAGGTTGAGGTCAGGAATCTGTGCAGGCCAGTCAAGTTCCTCTACCCCAAACTCGCTCATCCATGTCTTTATGGACCTTGCTTTGTGCACTGGTCCAAATCATTTGGTTGAGGGGGGATTATGGTGTGGAGCTGATTTTCAGGGGTTGGGCTTGGCCCCTTAGTTGCAGTGAGGGGAGCTCTTAAGACGTCAGCATACCAAGACATTTTAGACAATTTCATGTTCCCAAATTTGTGGGATCAGTTTGGGGATGGCCCCTTCCTATTCCAAAATAACTGCGCACCAGTGCACAAACAAGGTCCATAAAGACATGGATGAGTGAGTTTGGGGTGGAGCGACTTGACTGGCCTTCAGAGATTCCTGACCTCAACCCAATAGAACACCTTTGGGATTAGAGGGGAGACTGCAAGCCAGACCTCCTTGTTCACATCAGTGCCTGACCTTACAAATGGGCTTCTTGAAGAATGGTTGAACTTTCCGTTAGGCATACTCTTAGGAGTTGAAGCTGTTATAGCTGCAAAGGATGGGCCAACACAATATTGAACCCCATGGACTAAGACTGGGATGCCATTAAAGTTTATGTGCTTGTAAAGGCAGGTGTCCCATTACTTTGATAATATAGTGTAGTAAGCAGCAAATACTTGGTGATAGCAGTTCAGCAGAGCTATAGAGCAAAAGCAAAATTAAGCAATGCAAGCAGACATCCGGAAAGTAAGCAGGAGAAGCATCTACACCGTATTTAACCACACAGAAGGCCGATCTGGGTTTACCTGCAGCAATCCAGTAGATGCTGTTCAAAACTTACTTGCAATTTTACTGCAGGTTGGCACCCACATCTTTGATCACAAATTATGAACATTCTACATACTGAACCTGAACAAGTGGGTTTCTTGGAGAATTATGGTGCTATGATAATCCTGTCTTCAGCAGTCTCTCTGATTTTCTGTGTCTGCTGATACATGCTCCGTATGCATCTGGCTGGCGGCCCCAGCATATTGTACAGGCTAGGGTGCATGGCCCATAAGACATCAAAGCACTTTGACTTCAACGCATTTCATCAAATGGTGTATCTAGCTACATCAGGATGTGGAGGCAAGCATTTACCTCCTCGTAATTTAAAGCAATTCTGCTGCCACAGTACTTTTAGGACTTCTACAGGCTCCACCCTATCAATGTGTTACATTGATTGTTACTACATGGACTCTTACTTTCCTGGATAAGTGTATATAATATTGATTGTTACTACATGGACTCTTACTTTCCTGGATAAGTGTATATAATAATGCAAACATTTTCCAACAATGACATGGCCTAAGATAATTATCAAGGGCCACTGGGCATGTTCATATTACATAATATCTATACAAAATAAAAAAACTATGCCAAAACAAAAACATGGACAAGGGACTGAAACCGATTTGGAGTTACTCAGAGAAATCTCTCCCTCTTGCACTTTTAATAAATGGAAACTATAATATTGCAATCTTCAAAAATTCAACACTGGAATCATATATAACAACCCAGTTATTTTCAAATCTGGATAGTTTAAGGATGGGGTTCATTTGACACTGTGATCCTGTTCCCCTTGTTGATTTAACCAGCTTTGAAAATGTCATTGGTGACATATTTGAAATATTATATACTTTTCTGTAGGAGAGGAACAGCTAATGTAGAAACAATCAAGGTAACACATTGACAGAATTGACCCTTTTAAGGTATCTTGTGACAGTGGAATTGCTTTAAAATACAAGGAGAGAATACGGTCTTTCGTATCCTGACAGAGCCAGCTACACCGTTCGGTAAAACCTGTTGACACCAGAGTGCCCAGACGTCCTATGGGCCTCGTCCCCTAGCTTGCCAAATTCACTGAGGCTGCCAGCCGGTTAAGTGGGATGCATATGGAGCCTGTTCAGTTATATCTACAAGCAGTAGAGGTGCTCAATAAGGAACAACCTGTAAATTTAACAGGAGACATACTGTAAATTCTAACTTATGTATTCATTTATTACACGTACTTATAAAGCGCTGACAATGTACTTGACACTTTTACATATACAGTGGGTATAGAAAAGAATCACCCCCTTTAAAATCACATTTTGTTTCTTTGCAGCCTGAAATAAAGACAGACCGTTTTTGTTTTTCCCAGCTTTATTTACTCAGTGCAACTTATAACATCCAAGTGAAAGATATAACACCAATATGTCTTCATTTCAAACTGAAAAGCAACAAAAATGTATCATTTTAAGGAGGGGGAGGGGGGCTGTGATTCTTTTCTATATCCATTGTATACAGTATATAGTACATACACATCAGTTCCTGCCCTCAGTGAGCTTAAAATCTAAGGTCCCTAACATCCACACATACACATAATAGGGTCGATTTAGACAAGAGCCAATTAAGCTACCAGCATGTCTTTGAAATGCGGGAGGAAACCAACGCAGGCACGGGGAGAATATGCAAACTCCACGCAGGTAGTGCTGTGGTTGAGTTTTGTGTGGACGACCCTAGTGCTGCTAGGTGGAAGTGCTAACCGCCTAACCACTGTGCAGCCCACAAATAATAATGCTTTACATTTTTATCTTAATATAACATTGGCTTTAGCCTTGTGGTGATGGGCATGAATGTTTTATTTGACTAATACATTTTGATATTTTTTTGGGTTATTAAATTTGCTTGTGGAATATTGATTGCAGCATATACCATGTGGTTTCTTTAGGAGTGGTTACTCTAGGGTTATGGTATCTATGTCACATCATAATCTTGTTTTTTGAGAGATTGGTAGTTTACAGGAGAATTTTTTTTTTTGTCTTTTCAGCTCACAGGAAGTGACAAGGGCAATACATTTCAAATCAGATCAACTGGTATTTTCTGCATTGCTGAAAAAGGAAGATTAAGGAAGCCATGAAAAAAAATGAGGTTAAAGGATTATAAGAGGTGCATGGAAGTCAGCCAGCCCCCAGTTTGATGTACTCACCCTCCAGTCTGTCACCGGTTGGTGACAGACTGGAGGGTGAGTACATCAGACTGGGGGCTGGCTGGCTGACTTACATGCACCTCTTATAATCCTTTAACCTCCTTTTTTTCTTGATATAGGGATGGAGACGCCAGGCACTACCTGCTGGGGTCTCAAAGTCCCACCTAGCCTATTGTGTCTAATTAAGGAACCATAACATCTAAGGATTGGTAAACTGCAATGTATATTTTATTTTTGTCTTTGGGTTTGTTTATCCCTTGGTAATATTTTAACAATCCCTTGCACAGTAAAATGTAGCTATTGAAATTATGCAGGAATTATTATTATTTTTTTTAACCAATGTCACCTGCGGGTGAAGTTTTTACCAAGCCCCTCATACGATCAATAGCATATTACTCTTTCAATTGGGCTACGTTTGAGTTTCTTTAAAATATAAAACCATTTAGCAGTAAATCTAATAGCTTGCCTTCTGCCCCTCCTTTTATTATATTAATAAACTGATATTTTCTCATATAGCACACTTCAAGGAAATGGTCCCACCCCTCTTCTTGCCCCTGATATGAAAGTTATCAAATTTCTAACCTTCAATAATTTAATAGTATTTTATAGTAGTAGCATTATTAACAGCATAGTGTTTTTTTACTGATTTTCATAGTAGGCACATGGGGGCCAGCATAACTGCCAGTGGTAGTATGATATAAATATTCTGTCCCACTATAAAGGTAAGACATCTTAGGGCCAGGATTCAATTATTAGCCAGTTTAAAGTGTCTTTGTATTGCCTTTCTAAGGCTACAAATCTGCGCTGTCATAAATTTCCTAATGACTTGGATAATTCAAGGAGAGTAAATTAAAATCTATCTATCTATCTATCTATCTATCTATCTATCTATCTATCTATCTATCTATCTATCTATCTATCTATCTATCTATCTATCTATCTATCTATCTATCTATCTATCTATCTATCTATCTATCTATCTATCTATCTATCTATCTATCTATCTATCTATCCTGGTAAGCTTTGAGGTTTTTTTTTTTTTTTTTTTTTTTTACAGATGGTTTGTGCAAACGAAAAAAAAAGATCAGTATAATGTAAATATTTAAATATTTTATGATTTTTTTGTTTCCATGTATTTGTAATTATACGGGGTCATAGTTATGCAATACACACTTAGCCCCCGTTCACACTAAGGCGACCTGTGAGGCGACCTGGTCGCCGTAGGTCGCCTCCCATAGGGAAGCTGCGGACCCGTTCTAATAGGAACGACACAAGTCCGGAGCTTCTTTGGGGTGATCAGGAGGCGACCGCCATAGACTTCAATGTTATGAAGTCCGTGGCAGCCGCTCCGAGGTCACGTAGTAGCATCGCTTGCATGTGAACAGGGGCTTAATGTTTGGATAATCTATTATCTCAAGTTGTTAAGCAGTAAATGAAAGTAATTCTTGCAGGTATTCTCTTCTTGTGGCAAATCTACAAATCTCTGTAAATGTATATGACAGTTGCATCAAAAATTACTTCAAAGGCAAGCTATTCTTTTTTAAGTTTTGTTTTAGAAGTTTATTTTTCCAGAATTTCTGTTTTAAACTTTATCAACCTAAACGTTTGTATTCAATCCTTGTTTTAAAATACTGTATAAATGTAGTACATTACAAAGGATTTCAAGTGTGCTATAGGTTAGCTTCCCTGAGTCAATGACTATGAGGCTTTTCCACAAATCCAAGTTAATCATTTTTTCGAAATTGCTACTCTTTATAAAAAAAAAAAAATAGTGAGAACAACCCGTAATTCCATAGTCACATTTTATTAAATATTACAGTGGACCCATAAAATAAAATTACTTTTACCGGCAATGTAATTAGAATTTTATTTATTTTTTTGGTTGCACATTATACACATTATACAATATCAAAAGTGATTAGTTAAATACAATTCTGAAAACCTACTAAAACTGAGTGTTAGCAGTTGGCTTAGATAATTGTTTCCATTCCGGTTGAATTTGGACTTGTGTAAGGTTACTCAATAACCTCTTTTTTTTTTTCCCCTCAGTGGAAACTAGATTTGTAAAATCACAGGGCCAAAAAGATATACAAATAATAACCTTACATACAGTGGGTATAGAAAAGCATCCCCTCCCCCCCCCCAACATTTTGTTGCTTTGCAGCCTGCAATGAAGACAGACACACAGTGCAACTTATAACATCCAAGTGAAAGAACACTAACCTGTCGGGAAAAAATGTAAATAAAATTAAAAAACAAAATCATGCGGTTGGAAAAAGGATCGCCCCTCCTTGTGTCAATATTTTATTGAACCACCTTTTGCTTTAATTACAGCCTTTAGTCTGTGGGAAAAGGTCTCTACTAACTTTGCACATCTGGACTTTGCTATATTTGCTCACTCTTCTTTGCAGAACTGCTCAAGTTCAGTTAAATTTTCATTGGGATTTATGTCTGGGCTCTTACTAGGCCATGCAAGGAAATTCACCTTCTTTTCCTTCAGCCACTGCGTAGTCATTTGTCCTGTGTGCTTTGGGTCATTGTCATGTTGGAAGGTAAACCTTCATCCTGTTGACAACTTTCTGGCAGAGGGCAACAGATTTTCCTCAATAATTGGATGGTATTTTGCCCCATCCGTTTTTCCTTCTATTCTGACAAGTGTCCCAGTCCCTGCAGCAGAGAAACACCCCCATATCAGGATATTACCACTTCCATGCTTTACTGTAGGAATGGTCTTTTTTGGATGGTGAGGCCAAATAATTCAGTTTAAGTCTCATCTGACCATAACACCTTTATCCATGTGGCCTTAGAATCTTCAAGGTGTGTTTTGGGAAAGCTCAGTTATGATTGCATGTGGCCTTTCTTGAGGAGTGGCTTTTTTCCTGCAACCCTCCTATACAAGCCACATTTGTGAAGAATTTGTGATATTGACACATACACACAATGGCCACTCTTTGTCAGAAGTTCCTGCAGCTGCTTCAGATTTGCTGTAGGCCTCTTGGTAGCCTCTCCGACCAGTTTCCTCCTGACTCTTTCATCCAGTTTGGAGTGACATCCTGATCCAGGAAGTGCCTGTTTACTAAATGCCTTCATCTTTTTTTAGAATACACTTTTCTGTGCTTCTAGGCATTGATAAAGCCTTTGAAAAGTTTTTGTATCCATCTCCTAATATGTGCCGGTCAACCTCTTTATTCCGGAGACCCTTTGACTGTACCTTGCCACCCATAGTTGATTGTTTGCTTTAGTTGCACTATAGGGGACTGAAATGTTCCAGAAAGCTCTTTTCATGCTGAGCTAATCAAAATGACCACAGCTGATCACAGTTGATAGTCAAATGGCTTTGTGTGCCATTGAGAAGGTGATTAGCTACACCTAATTGAGTTTACAAGTAATTTTTAGGAGGGGGGTCATCGACTTTACAACATGTTGGTATTATGTCTTTCACTTGGTTGTCATAAGTTGCACTGAGTAGATACAGCTGGATAAAAAAAAGGGTCTGTCTTCATTTCAGGCAGCAAAGCAACAAAATGTGATTACTTTAAAGGGGGGTAATTATTTTCTATAGCCACTGTGGCTCTTAAGCTATTAGACTGAGCTAGCTCACAAAAAGAACAGTATATTCTGGTGCCATGTTAAGAAATATGGAGGCAAATTAGACCTCTTGTATGTTTTATCACACTTGTACAGTCATGGCCAAAAATATTGGCACCCCTGCATTTCTGTCAGATAATGCACCACTTCGCCCAGAAAATTGTTGCATTTACAAATGTTTAGGCAATCTCATGTTTATTTATTTTGTTTGTATTGAGTATGACACAAAAAAGTGGAGAAATAAAAAGCCAAATCTGACACATTCCACACAAATCTCCAAAAATAGACTGGACAAAATTATTGGCACCTCCTCAAAATTGTAAGAAATAATTGCGTTCCAAGTTTGTGATGCTTCTGTAACTTGTAATTAAACTCACCTGTATCAATTAACAGGTGCTGACTTTATAGAAATCGCACCAGAAACCAGTTAAACGTGTGAAAAATTTACTCAACATTTCTGTTTTGTGTCTCTGTGTGCCACACAGAGCAAGGAGAAAAAGAGTAGAAATGCATGAACGATCTCAAGGTTACAAGTCCATCTCCAGAGATCCTAATGTTTCTGTGTACACTGTGTGCAACATTGTCAAGAAGTTTACAGCAGATCCCACTGCTGACACAAAAACATAATGACGCCACATTGGAGTTTGCCAAAACTTACCTGAGGAAGCCAAAATCCTTTTGGGAGAATGTGCTGTGGACTGACAAAACAAAATTACATCTTTTTGCTAAAGCCCATAATTCTACTGTTTTCAGAAAAATAAATGAGGCCTTTAAAGAAAAGAATGCAGTGGAGGTTCACTGATGTTTTGCGGTTGCTTTGCTGCTTCAGGCACTAAATGTCTTGACTATGTGCATGGCTTTATGAAATCTGAAGACTACCAAAGAATTCTGGGGTGCTATGTAAGGCCCAGTGTCAGAAAGTTGGGTCTTCATCAGAGGTCATGGGTCTTACAGCAGGACAATGACCCAAATCACAAGTCAAAAATCACCTGGGAAATGGTTTAAGACAAAGCGCTGGAGAGTACTGAACAGGCCAGCAATGATTCCAGATCTAAATCCCATAGAGCACCTGTGGAGAGATCTCAAAACAGCAGTTGGCTAAAGGAATCCTTCCAATCTGGGAGACCTGGAGCAGTTGAAAGAAGAGTGGTCCAAAATGGAGAGATGTAAGAAACTCGTTGATGGTTACAGCAAGCGATTTGATTTGAGTTATTTTTTCCAAGGGTTGTGCTACTGAAGGATGCCAATAATTTTGTCCATTTCATTTTTGCCATTTTGTGTGGAATGTGTCAGATTTGGCTTTTTGTTTCTCCGCTTTTTTGTGTCATACAAAGAAAAGAAATAAACATGAGAATGCCTAAATATTCATGATTGCAACAATTATCTGGGCGAAGTGGTGCATTATCTAACAGAAATGCAGGGGTGCAAATATTTTTGGCTATGACTTTATGTATTGTGTCGCAGACAAATTAATTTATCTTACATTTATATGGAATTGCTTTGGAGGAGAGGGTGGATGGCAGGGCTTAAAAAGGGCAATTTCCAGCCCCCAGAAGGCGTTGGGTATTTTACCCAATTAATAAACTTCTTTCTGAATTATAGCCTTCTGGTGTGGCGCTTCATTTTCTGGATTGGGGACACATGATTCTGTAGCACCATTTCCTGCAAGGACAGGAGACAGATTTCTAATGAGTGTCTTTGACACTCTATTTGAATTACAGGGACTGTTTACTTTAAGTAGACATTTTCCAACTTTCTGACATTTGACACCGTAAGACAGAAAAGTAAAATATAGTTATTGCTTGTTGTGCCTGGTTATTTTTGCAGTCTCCATAATATCCAAAGACAAATGCTCAAATCTCATTGCCTGTTGTCATGGAGAAAGTGAAGACATTGTCAACTTTTAAAACTGTGGAAAGCTTGCACAGACAGAATTCTATGGGGGTGCAGGACATTCATTGCCTGTGTATAGTATGTGAGATTTGGACGAACAGGCAAAAAAAAAAAAAAAACATGTACAACTGAGCAATACATTTCCCCATGGCAAATGGGTTAAGGGGGTATGTTTCTGCACTTGCAACATTTTTAAAGTAGTATTTTTTTTAACTTTGGCTGAACATGTACTTTAGGGTCCCATTCACACTGACAATTACGTAAATGTCTTATATGTGTTAATTAGACGTTTATAAGTGCATATAAATGCATGTAATTGTGTGTTTATCTGCATTTAGTTGCTTTCAGTTTAGCTGTTTTTACGGCTTGTTACACCAGATGAAGTCGGGTGCCTTTTTAAATGCATCATGAATGCTGTGCAAATGCAAGAAAAATTAATGCATTTCAATGAGCCTAGTTTACACTATTGCAGTGCCTTCATATGTGTTTTAAACAAGTACCGTATGCTGCATTTTTCTGCACCAGAGTGCACTGCAAATGCATGTAAATGCAACTTCAAACGTCAAAAAAAAAAAAAATTTAAATAAATATATTTTGAGAAACGCTCAGTGAACGCAGGGGTTGTGGTGCAAATAAGCCCTTGGGGAAAATAGAATTCTGTGTGTACAAGGCAGATTAGATACTCTGAATATACTGTATCTCTAAGGGCCCATTTACACTATATGCAGTTACCTGTGTTCTTTTTTTTCACTGGATGAATGCAGGTAACAATAGTTTAACAATGTGCTTAAGTTCACACTAGAATACTGAGTTTTTATGGGTTCCAGAGATGGGCAACATGTTTACATTTTATTGCATAGAAACACACATAAACACGTGTAAACATACATAAACACATGGCAACACCCCTTAAAAATATGCCTTTCAAAGAAATAGGCCTTTAAAAAAAAAAAAAAAAAACCTAGAGCTGGACTGGGGATCCAAGAATAATCTGAAACCTAGAAAGGGAGAAAGGAGAGTGCAAGAGAACCACTTAGAGCAGTTACGCCTTTTATTGTGACAAATACAATGCATGTTAAGTTTATGCACTCGTATGTGTCATGTTAGAGGGTGCATGGAAACCCCACCATAGGAAAGACTAGCCACTCTCTAGGTGATCATCAAGCATATCTGAGGAAGGCAGAGAGAGAGAGAGCGCACGTGGTTGTCTTTCTCTCTCTCTGTTTCCATCTGTATACCAGTGCTAGAGTAGATGTCAGTGGCGGGGTCTCCTTCACTGCATGGATTGTACACCTCTGTGCCATCTGACTACAGAGGATATAGCGGACATGCACCCTCTAACCTGACACTTGGTCCCCTTGCTCTACTTTCTACCCTTTTTAGTATTCAAAATGCCCCACACAATTTTTTTAAGTACAGTATATTGCGCCCAAGTATATTTAGTACAGATAACATGAACTAAAGGTAAGGGGATTATTATTATTATTATACAGGGAGGGCTAGGGGAAGGTAGGGATAGTGATGGGAAAAGTAGGCTATGGAAGTGGGGGGGGGGGGGGCTAGTGGTCCAAGGGCCACTGCCTCTTTTTGGTGGTAAAAAAGGGTGGGGGGGGGGCTGTAGTTATTTTTAATCTTCCATTTTCTGTGCTTTCAGGAGCCCCTGTATCTGAGGTACTCCATGTACATAGTTGTTTGAATTTTGGCTAAACCCTGTTTAATCCCATGCCCACCATTGTTTAGTGAAGTACAAGATACTTTATTTTTCGGCTCCCACTTTTGACGATTGAATGATTCTTGTAGCACTTTGTTCCATTATTAAGACCCCTTTTTTCTCCTCCGCATTCTGAAAACTAGTTTACCCCAATCCGCTAATATAAACAAAAACTTTTTATGCACATTGGGGGAATTTACTAAAAGTGGAGCAACCATAATCTGGACTAATACTAGCATGGCAACCAATCTGCTTTACCCTTCATTTTCAAAGCTTAACTTAATACTTTGTCATTAAAAGCTGACCCATTGCCATGCAGAGCAGTTCCTAATTTTGGCTGCTACACTTTCTGTCATTTTCCCCCATTCTGTATTCCTTCTGGTGATTGACCAGCAGTTTGGCAGATCCACATGGTTGACAGTTGCAATTGAGTTAGCTCAAACCTTTAGCTTTTTACAATTTTTTACTTTGCGGTCTTGCTTTTTTTTTTTTGGGGTTTTTAATGTGGTAGGCAAAGGAGATTCTGCAGTGTTTCCATTCGCAAGGGAACAACACCCTACCCATCAATCCGACAACAGAGCATTTCTCTGCCCAAGATTGCCAGTGTGGCCCTTACTGGCAACCACAATCAGGTTAGTGTGACTTCATCATCATTTTTTTTATGTCAACATCAGGCTATAGAGTGTTGACAGCTCGCCAATGGGATCTTTGTAAACTTAATGGAGTTCCAGTCAGTTCTAGGCTTTTTTTTTTTTTTAAATCCGCCCCGTGAAAGTCGCCAAATATGTATTGGAAATCGGCATATGCTGCATCAGATGTTTTCTGTGTCATTAAAAGTGTTAGTACTCACTGTAGCCTTCTGATCCAGCAAGTGTCCATCCTAAGTGTGGGCATCTGAAGCCCACTAGGAGTCTCTTCCGGGATAAGGTGCTGCTGGCTACCCAGCAAGCACCTCCCGATCTCACGCATGTGCAGTGGGACTTTATCACGGCAATGGAGCCTAGCATTGCGTCATTTCTGGTTTAGAAGTAACACAATGCTAGCCGCGGAGGATGCCCATTGGCTCCTGGGATTGCTTACACTGGTATCCCAGGAGCCATTGCGAAAGAGGATATGACGTACTTCGCCACGGCCGGGTTTGGACAGAAGTGGATCTTTTTTTTTTAGAAGAAAAGGTACTATATATATATATATATATATATATATATATATATATATATATATATATATATATATATATATATATATACACAGTGCCTTGCAAAAGTATTCGGCCCCCTTGAACTTTTCGACCTTTTGCCACATTTCAGGCTTCAAACATAAAGATATAAAGCTGTATTTTTTTGTGAAGAATCAACAAGTGGGACACAATCATGAAGTGGAACGAAATTTATTGGATATTTCAAACTTTTTTAACAAATAAAAAACTGAAAAATTGGGCGTGCAAAATTATTCAGCCCCCTTAAGGTAATACTTTGTAGTGCCACCTTTTGCTGCGATTACAGCTGTAAGTCGCTAGGGGTATGTCTCTATCAGTTTTGCACATCGAGCGACTTAAAATTTTTGCCCATTCCTCCTTGCAAAACAGCTCAAGCTCAGTGAGGTTGGATGGAGTGCGTTTGTGAACAGCAGTTTTCAGTTCTTTCCACAGATTCTTGATTGGATTCAGGTCTGGACTTTGACTTGGCCATTGTAACACCTGGATTTATTTGTGATTGTGAACCATTCCATTGTAGATTTTGCTTTATGTTTTGGATCATTGTCTTGTTGGAAGACAAATCTCCATCCCAGTCTCAGGTCTTTTGCAGGCTCCATCAGGTTTTCTTCCAGAATGGTCCTGTATTTGGCTCCATCCATCTTCCCATCAATTTTAACCATCTTCCCTGTCCCTGCTGAAGAAAAGCAGGCCCAAACCATGATGCTGCCACCACCATGTTTGACAGTGGGGATGGTGTGTTCAGGGTGATGAGCTGTGTTGCTTTTACGCCATACATAACGTTTTGCATTGTTGCCAAAAAGTTCAATTTTGGTTTCATCTGACCAGAGCACCTTCTTCCACATGTTTGGTGTGTCTCCCAGGTGGCTTGTGGCAAACTTTAAGGGAAACTTTTTATGGATATCTTTAAGAAATGGCTTTCTTCTTGCCACTCTTCTATAAAGGCCAGATTTGTGCAGTATACGACTGATTGTTGTCCCATGGACAGAGTCTCCCACCTCAGCTGTAGATCTCTGCAGTTCATCCAGAGTGATCATGGGCCTCTTGGCTTCATCTCTGATCAGTCTTCTCCTTGTATGAGCTGAAAGTTTAGAGGGACGGCCAGGTCTTCGTAGATTTGCAGTGGTCTGATACTCCTTCCATTTCAATATTATCGCTTGCACAGTGCTCCTTGGGATGTTTAAAGCTTGGGAAATCTTTTTGTATCCAAATCCGGCTTTAAACTTCTCCACAACAGTATCTCGGACCTGCCTGGGGTGTTCCTTGTTCTTCATGATGCTCTCTGCGCTTTAAACGGACCTCTGAGACTATCACAGTGCAGGTGCATTTATACAGAGACTTGATTACACACAGGTGGATTCTATTTATCATCATTAGTCATTTAGTTCAACATTGGATCATTCAGAGATCCTTGCTGAACTTCTGGAGAGAGTTTGCTGCACTGAAAGTAAAGGGGCTGAATAATTTTGCACGCCCAATTTTTCAGTTTTTTATTTGTTAACAAAGTTCAAAATATCCAATAAATTTCGTTACACTTCAAGATTGTGTCCCACTTGTTGTTGATTCTTCACAAAAAATTACAGTTTTATATCTTTGTTTGAAGCCTGAAATGTGGCAAAAGGTCGCAAAGTTCAAGGGGGCTGAATACTTTCGCAAGGCACTGTATATATATATATATATATATATATGACACTATCCAAAAGGGAATGGCTAAGTGATCAGCAACACATGCAGATTTAAATGCAAATTAGGGTGGAACTCCGCTTTAAAGAGTAGGTGGGACCATAAGTAAAGATTGTGACAAATAAAACGAGAGCCAAACGTTACTGAGCACATGCAGCAAATATTTATTAGAGGCAGTAAATATGGAACGGTGAACTTGCACTTAGCGTTTACTAAGCACAAACTATTCCCCATCCAGTCCGAGATTACATTAATGTTTTATCTAGCAACCTTGACGACTCCTAATGAATGACTAACACAGCACTATTCTGTGTGACAACATTTCTTGGAAGAGCACATGCTTCATAGATTTATGAGTATTGCCAACTAGATTTGATTTTTTTCTCCTAACTTCAAACAACAGTGTTTCAATTGCACTAAAAAGACTTGTGCAATTCGTATTTAAATCCTCTTGAACTCACACAATACAAACAAAGCCTCTTTTAAACTTTTTTTTTTTTTAAATCTGCTCTTAGCCGAACAAGAATTCAACTGTCTTTTTGAACTGCGTCCAAGATTCCTGTAAGCAGTTTTTAAACAAATATTCCAGCTAGAGGGATTGTGCCAGCACCGTTCAGTCAGAAGTCTGCTGCTTGCTTTGAAATTACTTTCAGGTACAATCAATAATTTACAAAGTAACAAATGAAAACGAAACGCGGTGATGTCAAAGCGAATAGAATGCTGCGTGAATAGCTGATGTTGATTGCAACAATGTTGTGTGTTTGAATGTGAGATAATTGACGTGCTATTGCCAGAACTGGAAATGTTTTGAAATGGGTGAACTGCAGGTTATGTCTTCAACTTATTTAGAATTGTGCTGCCTAGGGAAATGATTCCACACGTGTATGATGTCACGTTGTATGAGACGTGGAAAATAAAGACAGAACTGGACTTTTATGAAGAACTCTGCAAATCATTATCTTCATCTAAGCTAGGAACAAAAACCTGACCCCAGTATAGTCAGTAAAATAAAATGTGTAGCAAGAGAAAACAAACCTAATCATCTCTGCTTGTATTCTGAACAATGTCACCATACAGGCACACTCAGCTTTGTTACTGTGCATATAGCTTGTGTTTAGCAACATACAGTATACAGAGAAACATCCAGTAAGTGATCTTTTAACCACTTTAAGACCGGAAGGATTTGCCCCCTTAATGACCAGGCCCTATTTTGCGATTTGGCACTGTGTTGCTTTAACAGACAATTGCGCGGTCGTGCGACACTACCCAAATAAAATATCCTTTTCTCCCCACAAATAGAGCTTCTCTTTTGGTGGTATTTGATCGCCTGTGAGATTTTTATTTTTTGCGCTATAAACAGAGCGACAATTTTGAAAAAAATATATATATTTTTCACATTCTGCTATATGACATTCTCAAAAAAAAAAAATATATATATATATTTTTTACATTTTATGCCAATTTGTTTTCTGCTACATATGTTTGGTAAAAAAAATAGCAATAAGCCTATTTTGATTGGTTTGCGCAAAAGTTATGGCATTTAATAACTACGGGAAAGATTTATGTAACTTTTATTGTTTTTTTTTTTTTACTAGTAAAGGCGGCGATCTGCGATTTTTTTTTTTTGCAGGATTGCGACATTGCAGTGGACAGATCGGACCCCTAACTGACTTTTCAACACTTTTGGGGATACCAGTGACATTACTACAGTAATCAGTGCTAAAAATATGCACTGTTACTGTAATAATGACACTGGCATGGAAGGGTTTAACCCTATGGGTGATCAATGGGTTAAATGTGAGCCTAGGGGAGTGATTCTAACTGTGGGGGGGCATGGCTTGTGAAATTACCCTAGAGACATGTGTTCCTTAATAGAAGGATCACATGAGCTCTGTGATCATTTCAGGGAGAAGAACAGTTAGCTGTGTTTACAACAGCTGACCATCCTTCTCTCTCAGCAGGGAGTGATTGCGGGTGTCAGGCGGCAATCGGAGCCGCCTGCCCCATACATCAGAGTCCCCGCTGCTGAGTGGGGGCGGGAGCTCGCCCCCTAGCTTCCCGCGTGCGACCGATGTAGATCTACATCGGTTTGCGCAGGGGAGCCACCCTGCTGCAGTAAAAAGGCAGCAGGTGGTCGGGAAGTGGTTAATAAAACAAATAAATACTGCTACTTTACATTTCAGTTCGTTATAAAGTGCTCATGCACACACCACATGCCATATTATTAGAGATGCTGTGTTGCCCGATACACAGATAGGTTTGTAATGGTCATACAGTGCAAGTCAGCGGATGGCATTCATTGTTCCTTTACTTAGGAGCCATCTGCCCATCTATTACCACCCTTCATCCAAGTGTGTTGAACATCTAATTACAACATCTTCTATAATGCATATTCACTACTTTTATATTCGCCTTTCACAACTTTTTTTAACACAGAGAAACCTGTCTAATAATTACAGTATATATACAGGTTATGGTACATTAGTGTGAAGAGTTGATTGCTATATGGGAATAAAGTATAAAATAAAAGTAAAGAAAAGCAAAACATGTAGTAAATTTGGCATGTGTGACATCTAGGGCTGCTCTATAGAACATTGATGGCCCATTACACTGATAGTCAGTATAAAAGTGCCCTGTTGCATTAGTGGTCATTGTAATGCCCTTTACATTGGGGGTCATTAAAATGATAAATAACATTGACAAACAATGAAGACAGGCCCCCTTGTATTGGTGGACAGTGAGAGAAGGACCTTCTTAACTTGGGGGTCATTGAGAGAAAGGCCCTTTTACATTGGAGGTCAGTGGAAATATTACTTTCTACAATGATTCTCAGTGGGAAAAATGCTCCGCATTGGTGGTCAGTGGGAAGAATAATTCTTATATTGGTGTTTAGTGGTAAACAATGCTACATATAGCCAAGAGACCGAGATTGATAATTTTTCAAGAAACCTCCAACAACCTCCCCACGTGGAAGAAAAATATATTTAAAATATATTTTAAAAAACATTTTTTATTTTTCCCAAATATATTGGAAATATATTTGAAATGCTACAATTTTGGCCATATTCAATATATTTCTAAAATTTTTATCCCAAATATATTGGAAATATATTTGAAATGCTACAATTTTGGCCATATTCAATATATTTCAAAATATTTTTCCCTAAATATATTGGAAATACATTTTTCTTCCATATGGGTCTGGAGGAAACCTAGGGTCCTATGGAACCCTGTTTGAGACAGGCTGCTCTATGTAGTATGTAGATATTTTATATTGTAGAGATGTAATATATAGATTTATATATTGGTGGATAGAGGGAACATTTAGTGGCTTTGTAGTGATATAATGCAAGGAATTATAGATTAGCCACTAGAGTGCATACTGGCTCTGTACTATCAGTCCGCTTCCTGCTTTAGCAACTGTTTACATAAAAGATCAACCACACGGGGATAGCATTGTTTTCAATAAGTCAGGCAACTCATAGACTAGCATTTTGAGAAAAAACTGTAAAGGACAAACTTTTATGAATGTTGACGCATACTGTACAGCTATTTTGTAGGCTGCTATAAAGAAATACATAGCCATTTATTTATTAGTAAGAGCCAAGAGTCACAAAAAACACAGAAATTTTCTAATCTGTAAAATGAGCAGATGCCATAATTTATCCAGTTGAAATGTTGCATTGTTATAAGGGTTTGTTCACACAAAATGGCTGTCATCTACACATGTCCAACCACCATAGATTTGCTCTTTATATATGCACTCCTCTAGGCACCCATGCACACAGCAGAAACTGTTTGCACAACTGTGATGTTGGAGGAACCACCATGCTATGGAAAGTCACTGCAGATAATAGAACTTCCCTTCATAAGGTTTGCTGCCAGAATGTCTGATGGGGTCCATAAACAATCCCAATCATCAACCAAAATTTACAGCATCGGATGACGGTTATTGACAATTTGTGGTAAAAACTTGGTTTCAGTAGAAGGAGTAGGAGATCTCACCTAATGGGGTTACCACGAGCCTTACAATATTAGTGTGTTTTTTTTCTAAGAACTGTAGTTATTTCGATTCAGACTTTTGGGGCATAGCAGATGCTGATTGATGACGGAGGATATGCAACTCCATTCTTTGTAAGAATATGTTAAAACACTACACAAGGACCCAAAAAGCTTGCATGCTGGTACGGGAACTTGGTTGAGGGCAATGATTTTTCAACTTTGGGCATCAGCACCCATAAATCACTCATATCATTTTATAATTTAGGAAAACTATAGAGATTCTTGCATTTTACTTAACTTCAACCAAAAGAAATATATAACACTGTAAATAAAAATAAAACATTTTCTTGGCAAAAAATATCCATGCAATTTAACTATGGGAAAATATGTGCATAGATTTGAAATTCATACCATACTATTAAGTACTATTTAAACTTTGCCATGATAAAAGATGATAATTAGCAGCTGTCCCATATTATATTTGAATGCAATGTTGCTTCACTAATAGGTATTTTCACTGCACTCGAGGGATGTGAACTCTGACACGATGTACACAGCATAGAACTATGTTAACTACATTGTTTTTTTTTTCTTCTTCTCATCTGTTAAACAACAGCTCTTGTGTCACCCCTTCTATCAAGCATCATTGCCTCCTGACTGACTGTTAATGTATAAAGAACAATGGAAAAACAAGGCGAAGACAAGTGAGCTGGAAACGAAGAGTAGAACATCAACAGTTTATGCCTGGAAGAGTTAATGCACAAATGTTATTTTCTTGGAACCCAAGCACTGGGTAAATATGCAAGGACAGATTTTGCTATTTTTAAGCTGGCAAGAGACAAGATGTTTATATATATATATATATATATATATATATATATATATATATATATATATATATATATATATATATATATATATAGTGCCTTGGGAAAGTATTCGGCCCCCTTGAACTTTGCGACCTTTTGCCACATTTCAGACTTCAAACATAAAGATATAAAACTGCAATTTTTTTTGAAGAATCAACAAGTGGGACACAATCATGAAGTGGAACGAAATTTATTGGATATTTCAAACTTTTTTAACAAATAAAAAACTGAAAAATTGGGCGTGCAAAATTATTCAGCCCCCTTAAGTTAATACTTTTTAGCGCCACCTTTTGCTGCGATTACAGCTGTAAGTTGCTTGGGGTATGTCTCTCTTAGTTTTGCACATCGAGAGACTGAAATTTTTGCCCAGTCCTCCTTGCAAAACAGCTCGAGCTCAGTGAGGTTGGATGGAGAGCGTTTGTGAACAGCAGTTTTCAGTTCTTTCCACAGATTCTCGATTGGTTTCAGGTCTGGACTTTGACTTGGCCATTCTAACACCTGGATATGTTTATTTGTGAACCATTCCATTGTAGATTTTGCTTTATGTTTTGGACCATTGTCTTGTTGGAAGACAAATCTCCGTCCCAGTCTCAGGTCTTTTGCAGACTCCATCAGGTTTTCTTCCAGAATGGTCCTGTATTTGGCTCCATCTTCCCATCAATTTTAACCATCTTCCCTGTCCCTGCTGAAGAAAAGCAGGCCCAAACCATGATGCTGCCACCACCATGTTTGACAGTGGGGATGGTGTGTTCAGGGTGATGAGCTGTGTTGCTTTTACGCCAAACATAACTTTTTGCATTGTTGCCAAAAAGTTTGATTTTGGTTTCATCTGACCAGAGCACCTTCTTCCACATGTTTGGCGTGTCTCCCAGGTGGCTTGTGGCAAACTTTAAACTACACTTTTTATGGATATCTTTAAGAAATGGCTCTCTTCTTGCCACTCTTCCATAAAGGCCAGATTTGTGCAGCATACGACTGATTGTTGTCCTATGGACAGAGTCTCCCACCTCAGCTGTAGATCTCTGCAGTTCATCCAGAGTGATCATGGGCCTCTTGGCTGCATCTCTGATCAGTCTTCTCCTTGTATGAGCTGAAAGTATAGAGGGACGGCCAGGTCTTCGTAGATTTGCAGTGGTCTGATACTCCTTCCATTTCAATATTATCGCTTGCACGGTGCTCCTTGGGATGTTTAAAGCGTGGGAAATCTTTTTGTATCCAAATCCGGCTTTAAACTTCTCCACAACAGTATCTCGGACCTGCCTGGTGTGTTCCTTGTTCTTCATGATGCTCTCTGCGCTTTAAACTGACCTCTGAGACTATCACAGTGCAGGTGCATTTATACGGAGACTTGATTACACACAGGTGGATTCTATTTATCATCATTAGTAATTTAGGTCAACATTGGATCATTCAGAGATCCTCACTGAACTTCTGGAGAGAGTTTGCTGCACTGAAAGTAAAGGGGCTGAATAACGCCCGATTTTTCAGTTTTTCAGTGCAAAACTGAGAGAGACATACCCCAAGCAACTTACAGCTGTAATCGCAGCAAAAGGTGGCGCTAAAAAGTATTAACTTAAGGGGGCTGAATAATTTTGCACGCCCAATTTTTCAGTTTTTTATTTGTTAAAAAAGTTTGAAATATCCAATAAATTTCGTTCCACTTCATGATTGTGTCCCACTTGTTTCTTCACAAAAAATTACAGTTTTATATCTTTATGTTTGAAGCCTGAAATGTGGCAAAAGGTCGCAAATTTCAAGGGGGCCGAATACTTTCGCAAGGCACTGTGTATGTATATATATATATATATAGTGGATTAAAGCAGAGAGAACTCAAGTATTTTAAATGCTCACTTGCAGTATTTTTCTTATGTATGTTTTATTTCATTCCAATGTGCCGTTAAACTTCTTAGGAAAATTTGACTATTTCAGGAAGTCCATTCCCAACCCCCTCAATCCTTGCACGTCATAGCACTTCTGGGAGTGTCCAATTTCTATCCATGTGGACCCAGCTCCTCCACCTTTTATGTAGCTGCTGGGGGGGGGGGGCGCAAAAGTCAGTGTAATTGTGATCCCCTTAATTGGTGATCAGTGTAGATGGGACCCCCCCTTACATTGGTGGTCAGTATAGGCATGCCCCCCTTACACTGTTGGCTAGCCTAGACATGACCTATTACATTGATGGCCAGTATAGAAGTGACCCCTCACATTTGTGGTCAGAGTAGGCAGAAGATTAGACTTGTAATTGAATGCTAGTGCAAAGTGTACCACCAGTTACTCTCTGCAAGAGAAGTTACTCTAGAGCTTGTATGTCAAAAACAAGGCCAGCGGGCCAAATGCGGCGCTCCAGGGCTTGTCATGTGGCCCTCACATCCAGTTTTGCAGCCAGAACTCCAATCTGCCACTTCCTGCTCTCACCCTCCGCTCCCAATCCCCGCTGTCACTTTTAAATATAGAAGCCTTCTGTGTTTACAAGGGACAGCTTTGCTCATAGCGGCTTCCGGATCGAACAGATTCCTGGATGCGCTCATAGTAGGGCACAGCAGGGATAGATCTCCAGAATCTAAGAGAAAGAACGATCTCCCGGCAAATACACAGGTAGTAGAGCCAGGTAGGTGAAAGATGTGAGGAAGCTTAATGGGGGCTTGGGGTACAAACTCAGTGCACCCCTAAACCCTGCACTGCGTACTTAGCACACCCATGAAAGCGGCACTCTTGACATAATGTGCCCGCGTGAGCTCTGCACTCCGCACGCAACGCCCTCGTGAGCTCTGCACTCCGCACGCAACGCCCTCGTGAGCTCTGCACTCCGCACGCAACGCCCTTCGTGAGCCCTGCACTCCGCACGCAACGCCCTTCGTGAGCTCTGCACTCCGCACGCAACGCCCTCGTGAGCTCTGCACTCCGCACGCAACGCCCTCGTGAACTCTGCACTCCGCACGCAACGCCCTCGTGAACTCGGCACTCCGCACGCAACGCCCTCGTGAACTCGGCACTCTGTACTTGCCGCACTCCTGAACTATGCACGTAATGCACTACTAAACCTTGCACTCTGTACATAGCGCACCCCAGATACAACCTGCCCTTTGAGGGTAACCCTACAGCTGATGCGGCCCGCAATGAAATTGAGTTTGACACCCCTGCTCTAGAGCTTTTTTTTTTTCCTTGCAAGTGATTGGGTACTCTTTGCAAAGTGCAGCTTTAACTCATTTGCAAAAGCAGTTGCTTCAGAGTTTAGTAACTGTGCACTTTGCAAGAGCAGTTGCTTCAGAGTTTAGTAAAGTGCACAGTTACTAAACTCTGAAGCAACTGCTTTTGCAAAGTGCACAGTCTATTTGTCTTTCATAAATCAACCCAATTTTGTTGATGTGTATATATAATATGATATATAATTGAACAGAAGCCTGATCTGGCCTGATAACTGCTTGAAAATACTAGTTAGCTGGCTGTTTCTGAATACAGTATTGTCTTCAACACCAACCTGGATTATGAATTCAGAAAGTAAATCAAGCATAAGAGGTTAGCCATGACAGCCTCCATATTTCCACATACATTTTTTTTTTTTTTGGAAAATCTGTAGAACACTCCAAAACGTCCAAAAAAATAGGTAGATCAGGCTGTCCCACAGTTAATATTTGTTACCTGCAGCACATTAACCTATTTATTGGGATATATATTTTATATACGGTATTTCATATAGTGGACAAAAGATGCAACCTTACGAGAACTTCATAGGTGTACCAATACATTTTCCACCCTAAAAACTATCTGGGCATATTTTGACCTTCGTAATCAGCATTGCCTTGGGTATGTTAATTGGCAAAAAGGTTCACAATGGTTTTTGATGGCTATTAAACGAACGTATAGGCATTTTTGTTACAATGTTGATATGTTATGCAATCTCTATACAAACCATCTCATAATTACATGTTGAAATGCTGCTTCTTTACAACAATTGCAAAATCACTGAGAGCTTCCTGTTAATGCATGATACACCCCCAGAAATCTCTCTTCCTGTTTTTCCCTAGAATTCAGTACTGGATTTGATCATGTGAATATAAAAAGCAGGCCCTCCCACTTAGCAGCCCACACGTTTGAGGTAAGGAACTTGGCGGAATGCCTGGTCTCAGGTTCCACAGGGCAGAAGCAGGTAAGACTCTGCAATTGTTATTGTTAAAATCCCTGCAGAGTAATCTATTGACCTGAGAGGGTTTATTTTCCCTCAACAAAACTGGATTGTCACTTTTAAGCAATTTTAAAATAATACACTTTTATTTCCTGGACATTATGCTCCAAAGCTACTGACATGCACTAAGACTGGTGAAGGTAATATTGAAAAAAAAAAATGATTCATCTGTTCTACAGTAAATTGGTTTATCTACTTGGTACGATAAGGTGAAACCGTTTGTTTTATTTCCCATCAGCATGAGGATTTCAAATTGCCATATACGTTGTAAAATGTTCCTGAAATGTGCTATGTGACCATGACAGTGATAAGTCATGATTCATCACAGACAGACATTCATTAACCAGGTCACTGAGTGTCTGCCTATTTCTGATTCACAGCCCACAATCATTTCAATGATATTTCTCCATTCCTGGGTTATATATCAATCCAAAGCAATGTCAGTGAGTGAATTCTAGGTTTTCTATTGTTTTACTGAGAATAGGTTAAATATATTTACAATTAACTAGGACTGGTGGCCAAGATATTTCATCATACTAGTAATATTCACTGCAAGCCCTCTATAGCAGTTTACTTTTCCTTCGTGAGCAGCTAATTACCATTCATGTGATGTTTCTAGGTGCTGGGATACTGTGGAATAAAAGATGGGTTTAAGTACCGTAGGGTCAAGAGTGCTGGATCAGTATATATGCTAGCACTACTAGGAAGTACCGACTCACCAGTTGTGGTGGCGCCTATCCCTTCAACTCCCCAACACTGTTGGGTAATTGAAACAAAAAGGTTGGGAAAGAGCCCATAGGCGTTCAGAGAAGGGAGGAGGAGATTAGTGTCTCCTAATTCAAACAAGTTTATTTAAATATGAAAAGTGGAAAACAGAACAAAAAATGCAGACTACACTGAACAAACAGTTAAAGTGTAACGTTGCCATATAAAAGCACACGCCCGAGTCCACAGTAAAAGCACATATGTGAATTGAAAAGGGTACGTGCAGTGATACAAATGCATATTGGGGATCAGGTAATGGTGAATAATAGGAGGCCTCAGTGTTTTCAGCCTGTGTCTGGCCATGTACTTACACTGTGGACATCTCTTCTCATAATGGCACCTGAAATCCACCTCACAAGGATCCTGACAACTGGGGATCAGGTGATGGTGAGTGATAAGAAACCTCAGTGCTGTCAGCCTAGGAATGGCTATACAATTAAACTGTGGACATCTGTCCTCACATTGACACCTGTAATCCACCATAGAAGGATCTTGGCAAATGATATTATACAGACAATAAAGATAATCAAATAGTCTAGCAAACCCCTGGCCTAAAAATGGGGTGGTGTGCTGCTGATAGGTCACTGCATTATAACCAGGCTTTTATCCACTTCAGGATCCAAAATCTCCCTTATACCTGAAAGGCACAAAGGTAGTGCAGTGCCAAAGGAGTGTGGCAGATGGCTAGTAAAGGTGGGAGACCTGAGGGTTATGTACTGTGTGGAGCCCAGGGACATCAAGAGATGATTTTACATAGCCCACTTCCCTCAAATTAAAAATAAACATCCTATTTTTTGAATTTGTAATGCAAAGGAGGCCTGTAGATATCTATTACTCTTAGAGTGTGGTTCCTGCGCTGTCTTGGAAAAAACAACTACTCACCCTGATGCTGCATATACAGTAACTGATACCAAAAGTAAAACAGTTTAACCACTGCCCACTGCTCACTGTGCTGCTACTGCGGCACAGTGGCTGGTTATCGTCTGGCGACTATAGACCTACGTCACCAGACATTCCCCTCTGTCGGCGGCGCGCGCCGCCGGAGGCTCGCTCCCGCTGTTTTCAGTCACAGCGGGAGTCGGGCCAGGGGAGGAGCGGCGGTGATCACCGCCGCTCTTCCCCGATCGTCGGGGATCGAGTGTGGATATCCGCCCGCTTGTGTAAACAAAGCGGGTGGATCTCCTAAGTGACAGGCAAGGTCAGATTGCAGGATTCAGCATAGCTGAACCTGCGATCTGTCCCTGTGTCACATAGTCCCCTCCCCCCACACACGTTAGTAAGCACCAGGCATACATTAACCCCTTGATCACCAATAAAAGTTAACCCCTTCCTTGCCAGTGTCATTTTTACAGTAACCGTGCATATGTTACATAGTTACATATAGTTACATAGTAGGTGAGGTTGAATAAAGACAATAGTCCATCCAGTTCAACCTGTGTAGGTGTGTGTGACTGTAATCATCTAACATAGCCCTTTATCTCCTGATCCTTGAGATGTAAGTCTAAGAGTCTTTTGAAAGTCACCATACTACCCGCAGAAACCACCTCTTGTGGTAGACAATTCCACAATCTTGTAGCCCTAACAGTAAAGAACCCCCCACGTTGCCTGAGGTTAAAACGCTTCTCCTCTAATCGCATTGTATGTCCTCGAGTCCTCATGCAATTCCTTCGAATGAACAGCTTTTTTTCTAAGCTGAGATCCCCATTAAGATATTTATAAATTGCTATCATGTCCCCTCTCAGACGTCTCTTCTCCAGGGAAAATAAATCGAGCGATTGCAGCCGCTCTTCATAGGTAAGGTCCTCCAATCCCCTAATTAGTTTAGTTGCCCTTCTCTGGACTCTCTCCAGCTCCAACACATCCCTCCTGAGGACTGGCGACCAGAACTGGACAGAATACTCCAGATGCGGTCGGACCAGAGTTTTATAAAGTGGAAGGATTATAGTCTTATCTCTGGAATACATCCCTTTCTTTATGCATGCTAATATTCTGTTGGCTTTGGAAGCTGCCGCTTGGCATTGCATGCTGTTGCCTAATCTATCATCAACCAAGACTCCCAGATCTTTCTCCATTTTTGAGTCCCCCAAGGGTTCCCCTCCTAACATGTATTGTGTTTTTATGTTTTTGGTCCCCAAGTGCAAAACCTTACACTTCTCCACATTAAACCTCATTTGCCATGTCGTTGCCCACTCCATAATTTTGTCCAGGTCATTCTGTAGGATATCTGCTTCATGCTGTGCAGTTATTGCCCTGGCCAATTTTGTGTCATCTGCAAAAATTGATAACGAACTACTGATCCCGTCCTCAATGCTGTTTATGAATAAATTGAACAAGGTTGGTCCCAGGACTGAGCCCTGGGGCACCCCGCTTACTACCTCAGCCCAGTCTGAGTATGCGCTGTTTATTACCACCCTTTGGACACGGCCTTTTAGCCAGTTCCGTATCCAAGAGCAAACCCTGCTGTCGATACCTGCAGACCTTATTTTATAAATTAAGCGCTTGTGGGAAACTGTATCAAACGCCTTAGCGAAATCCAAGTACACCACATCCACTGGTCTCCCCCTATCTAGCTCACAGCTCACTTCCTCGTAGAATGCTAAGAGATTGGTTTGACAAGAACGCCCATTTGTAAACCCGTGTTGGTTACTACTGATGATGTTGTTGTCTTTAGCATACTCTACGATATAGTCCCTTATCATCCCCTCCAAGAGTTTACATATTATTGATGTCAGACTGACAGGCCTATAATTTCCCGGGATATGTCTCTGGCCCTTTTTGAATATCGGAATCACGTTAGCCTTCCTCCAATCCCCTGGTACATCTCCTGTCCTAATACTGTCAGCAAAGATTAGGAACAGTGGTCTAGATATAACCATACTGAGTTCCTTGAGCACTCTCGGATGTACGCCATCCGGGCCTGGTGATTTGTTTGTGTTAAGTTTATCCAGTCTTTCCCTGATTTCCCCCTCTGTTAGCCATAGTGGCAAGTCCTGTGTATTACTACTAACCATACAGTCATGGTCAGTGTACCCCTCCTTTTCCTGTGTAAAGACTGATTATATATGTATAGCACTGATTACTGTAGTAATGTCACTGGTATCCCCAAAAGTGTCAAAAATCTCAGTCAAGGGTCCAATCTGTCCGCCGCAATGTCGCGGTCCCGCAAAAAAAACTCGCAGATCGCCGCCATTACTAGTTAAAAAAAAAAACAATAAAAATGACAAATTTCCCGTAGTTAGTAGCTGCGATAACTTTTGCGCAAACCAATCAAAATACGCTTATTGCGATTTTTTTACCAAAAATATGTAGCAGAAAACAAATTGGCCTAAAATGTTAAAACATTTTGATTTTTACATTTTTGGGGGGGGGGGGATTTCATATAAAAAAAATTTGGGTACAGCGTCGCACGACCACGCAATTGTCTGTTAAAGTAACGCAGTGCCGAATCGCAAAATATGGCCTGGTCAGGAATGGGGTAAAATCTTCCGGTCTTAAAGCGGTTATAAATACGCTCATTGAGAATTTTTTTGTCAAAGACATGTAGCTAAATACATTTTGGCCTAAATATATGAAAAAATTTAATATATTGGATATATTTTAACTGTCAAAGTAGAAAAATATTGTCATTTTTTCAAAATTGTCGCTTTTTTTTTATTATCGCAAAAAAAAAAAAATTGCAGAGATGATCAAATACCACCAAAAGAAAGCTCTGTTTGTGGGAAAAAAAGGACGTAAATTTCGTTTGGGTATGGCGTTGCATGACCGCGCAATTGTCAGTTATAGTCGCACAGTGCCGAATCGCAAAAAGTGGCCCAGACGTAAGACAGCAAAATCCTCTGGTGGTAAAGTGGTTAAGATGCTCAATATATAGGGGGGGTTGTGTAGCGCAACAGCGCAATACAACCCCCCCCCCCTATATATTAGGCCTGTAGATAACCTTCTGTTTTAAGAGGGGGCTCCACTGTTCTTTGGACATTCAGCTAAAAAGGTCAACTGTCCTAGAGTGTCCAAACCTTTTATATGAATACAGGTAACAAACAAGACATGATCCAAAGTTCTACACAGCTTTACCTATTTTACTTTCTCTTACTTTCTCTGACAGTCGCCGCCCGATGGTATTAGCCTTTACTAATGGATAATGGCGCACTCTGCAGGAGCAGGCTAGGCAGATAATTGATTATCAGGTTAATACAAAAAAACTGTTATACCTCAGCACGCCACTAGGGGGCCATCCCTCAGCCATTATCCAGAACCCAATCTGATATTACCTCAGTTTGAAGCTGCCTAGCATCAGGAGTAGAGCTAGGTCTTCCCTGCTGAGACCTAGAGTCTTGGTTGTCTTTGTTTTTTTCTGAATTTGTGGATTTTTTTTTTTTTTTTACACAATAGATTTGTATTTTCTCTGAGCTGGGCCTCGGACTGGGTACCATAGATCCTTATGGAGTCCCAGCCTGCCATCGAGCGTCGCAGGTTACTGGTACGCCCAGGCCTCGCAATGACAGTGCCCCACCATATGGGGACAAGCCTTCGGAGCTGCGCTTCGCTGAGGATGTCTCAACACGGATCGACCACGTGTTGCCAGCGTCCCTCCATGGCTGACGGCACCCCCACATAGAGTGGGAGGTCTCCCGTATCTGAGTGGTGCCCGCTTCTGGACTGGTGAGTACTGATACCCCCTTGTCCCTGGGGACGTTTGGGGGGTTGTGAGCCCACTCTTAGGGGATAGCAGGGCTGGTGGTGGTCTCTGTAGGATCCCCCTTCTGGCGGGGTTATGGGCTGCCCTTCCCTCCCTGTTCACGCTTGGGGTGCTGCAGGGGTCTCTCTGGGGTCCCTGATGTTGGCCAGAATGTGTTTGTACACTTATTTTGCTACAGTTTGGGGCGGCCGCCATGTTTTATGGTGGGCAGAATCTAAGCTCTGTGTAAGGACAGCAGCCATATTGGGATTCTGCACATGCTCCTGGTCCGGCGCCATCTTGGATGTTGGCAACATGCCTAGTAAGGGCAAGTGGCCATTTTCCCTGTGACTTTTGTCATTGACTTCAAGAGGCACCTTTTGTCTGGGCTCGAGGACTGGGCCTCTAGCGATGTGAGGTCACTTCCTCCTTCTTCATAGTTTTCTCCTGTGTAAAAATGTGCTGACAGGCTGGGGATTTTTGCTAATCCCTCTGTCATTTTTCAACCAAACGTTTTTCACTTGTGGCTAGTGTGTTTTCACAGGGGGCTCTGTTAGTGCAGACTGCGGGGGGGGGGTCCGCGGGAACCGCCAATTTAAAGCGCCAGCGTCCCTTTTTCATTTGAAGGCAAAAATTGACTCCCAGAGTAATAAATCCCCCGCAGACCTGGTAGGTGCTTCGGGTACACCTGAATCCTCTCGTGGCCCCCATATCTGCTGCTCTGGCAACTTTGGCGTCCCAGGTGAATCTGCTGATGTCGGCACCTTCATAAAAAAGGCATGTGCCCTCCCAGTCCTCTGACTCTGAGCCCCTGAGGGGTCCCGGTCCTCCGCTTTGAGAGAGAAGAGGGGGGGGAGGAATCTTCCTCGGTATCGCGGGAACACGCTACGATGGATGCTCTCATTGATGTCATAACAGAAACTCTCAATCTTAACAATGAGCCAGCTCAGTCAAGTAAGCGGTCCGTTTTGTTCGGGCTCTGCAGACCCTAGAAGTCAGGTCAGGCTTTTTTCCTGCCCGGAGGATTTCACGAGCTTGTGAATGACCAGTGGCGGCACATGTTGGTGGTGCCTAAGCGTTTTTTTTTCATCCGCTCTCCGTTTTTTGGAGGCGGTAGATGAACGTTGGATGGTGTCCCCAAGCCGGGGATCACCCTGTGTCTAGGCTGAATAAGTCCACCTTGCTTCCAGTAGAGGATTTCCCGGTATTTAGGGATCCGGCTGATAGGCGTGTGGAAGCGTTTGCCCGCCACATTTATCTGGTGGTGGGTTTCCCTGTTGAAACCTGTGTTTTGCCTCAGTGATGGTCTCTCAGGCTGGTTCGGCTGCCCAGTCCACCTCTCCCTGAAGGGACACCCTCTCCGTTGTCGAGGTGGGGGGACGTCTGCTTTATTTTCAGGAACCCTGGTTGTCCGGCATTCAGGACAGGTGGGTTCAAGAACTGATTCGTTCAGGGTACAAGATCGTGTTACGATCTCACCCCCCAGACAGGTTCTTCCCGTCCATTCTCCAGCTGTCCCCTGATCGTCTCAGCAATCTCATGGGGGCTGTGCACGATTTTCTTGCCCAAGGAGTCATCGTACCCGTTCCTTTTGGGAATGGTTTCGCGTTTTTTTACTCCAACCTGTTCACGGTGCCCAGGAAAGAGGGCACGGTGCGTCCGATTCTTGACTTGTAGTCCCTGAACCGCCTTGTGCCGGAAGTTAGGGATGGAATCCATCTGGTCGGTGATGGCCTCCTTGTGGCCTGGGGACTTCCTGGCATCCATCGACTTGTGGGATGCGTATCTCCACATCCCTATTTTCGAGGGTCATCAGAGATGTCTCCGATTCGCGGTGGCTGGGGAGCATTACCAGTTTGTGGCGTTGCCTTCCGGTCTCGCTTCGGCTCCCAGGGTTTTCACCAAGGTGTTGGCTGCGTTTCTAGCTTTACTGCGTTTATGGGGCATTGTGGTCCTTGGTTACCTGGACGACCTCTTATTAAGGTCGAACTCATGTGTGATCTGGCCATGACGGTTCAGACACTTCAGGAGTTTGGGTGGGCCGTCAATTTTGCAGAAGTCTACACTGACTCTCTCTACTCGTCTCCAGTACCTAGGGATGGTACTGGACTCTGCTTAATCTCGGGTCTTCCTTCCGGAGGACAAACTCGGGACTCTGCGGGAGGAGATCAGAGCTCTCAGGAACGACGATCTCTCCTCTTTGTGGACCTGCATGCGGGTTCTGGGCCTGATGGTCTCGGCCTTCGAAGCAGACCTCAGTCCTTGGAAAGGAGTAATTCCTTGAGTCATCCGGAGCGGTCAGATCTCCTATGGTGGCTCCGGCCGCAGTCCTCGACACAGGGTCGGTCCGTCCGACCTTTATTATGGATGATTGTCATCACGGATGCCAGCCTGTCGGGCCGGGGAGGAGTTCTGGGCACGCTTTGCGCCCAGGGAACATGGTCGGCGGGGGAAACTTCGCTACCGATCATCGTCTTGGAGCTCCGAGCGATCAAGCTTTGTCTGTTCCGGTGGTAATCTCAGCTTCAGGGGTGTATGATGCGGGTACAGACGGACAATGCCATGGCTGTAGCTTATGTCAATCACCAAGGGGGCACGAGGAGTGCCCGGGTGGCCGAGATTCTATCCTGGGCCGAATCGCATGTACCTGCGTTCTCGGCCGTTCTCATTCCGGGTGTGGAACACTGGCAGGCGGACTATCTGAGTCGCCAGACTTTGGACCGAGGGGAATGGTCCCTACGTCCGGAGGTGGTTCACCTCCTGTGCACCTGGTGGAGGACCCCGGGCGTGGATTTGTTTGCGTCCCGTCTCCACAAAGAGGTGGTAAGGTTTGTGGCCAGGACTCGCGTTCCTCTGGCAGACGCCACGGACGCATTGGTGGTGCCTTGGCACCGCTGTTGGCTACTTTATGCCTTTCCTCCGATTCAGCTGTTGTCCAGGTTCCTCTGCAGGTTGGCGTCGGAACGGATTTCAGTCATTCTGGTGGCCCCGGACGGGCCTCGCCGGTCCTGGTACGTGAACATCGTTCAGATGGTTGTCGAGCCTCACTGGCGGCTTCCGCTGCGAGACGATCTTCTGTCTCAGGGACCGATCTTCCATTTTGTTTTAAAGTCTCTGGCTTTATCGGCATGGTTGTTGAAGGCCAGGTCCTGAGGGATAGAGGTCTTCCTCAGACGGTCATCCTTACCTTGTTAAAGGTTCACAAAGCCACATCTAGGAAGTTTTCTCACCACACCTGGAAAGCGTATATCGCTTGGTGCGAAGTGCATGGGTTTCACCCTCGTTCCTTCTTGGTGGCAAAGGTTGTGGCCTTCCTGCAGAAGGGCGTGGATCAGCATCTGGTGCTGATTTCGGTCAGGGGTCAGTTGTCGGCCTTGACCGTCCTTTTTTCAACAAGCTTTGGCGTCGCCTTCTTGGGTCAGCACCTTCATTCAAGAGGTGCGGCATTTGGCTCCCCCGAGGAGAGCTCTCTTGCTTCCCTGGAACCAAAATTGTTTTTTGTCAGTGTTACAACAAACCACCCTTTGAGAACATCAGAGAGATTTCTCTGTCTGTGTTGTCACAGAAAGTTGTCTTTCTGGTGGCTATCACGTCGGCTCGCAGAGTGTTTTCATTGGCGGCCTTGTCCTGCCGTTCTCCTTATATTGTACTTCATAGAGATAAGGTAGTTCTGGGACCGATTCAGTCTTTTCTTTCCACAGTGGTTTTTTCTTTCCACCTCAATGTAGAAAATGTTGTGTGCACGATCCTAGCATCTTAAGGAATTTGCCTTGCATTCTCTGGATGTGGTCCGGGCGGTCAAGGCTACTTGTCCGCCATGGAGTCGATTCGGTAATCTGATTTCCTATTTCTTCTTCCTGAGGGACCTCGCAAGGGATCGGCCGCCTTTGCGGTGACCATCAGGCGTCTGTGGCTCAGGTGTGCAAGGTGGCGATCTGGCTGTCCGTGCACATTTTCGACAATTTTCCAAACTTGCTGTTTTGGCATCTTCGGATGTTTCCTTTGGCCGCACAGGTTTGAGTGCGGCAGTTGTTCAAGGGGACATTATTTTTACTGTCCCTCCTTATGGGGTGTTTCAGTTTTTTCCTGTGGGCTTAGGTTGTTACTGGCCCGGCTATTTGCATTACCTTCTAAATTGGTTGCGTTGCTTTACCACCCCTCATACCTGCACTGCTTTGGGACGTCCCATTAGTGAAGGCGAATAACATAATAAAAATAATTTTACGGTAAGTTCTTACAAAAATTCTATTTTATTTTTTTTTTTTTACTATAGTCAAACTTAAATAATACATTTTGATTGGCTTGGTCACTAAAAAAATTTCAAATAATAAGGTAATACTGTAAGTTATACAGTACCATTTTTTCTCCTTTCTGTAATGTTCTGTAATGTTCACAAATATAAATTTTTTTTTTTTAATTTCAGAGCAATACTTCAGCAGAATGTTATCGGACGCCAATGCGGTATGTTAAATGGTTTCCCCTTTCTACTATTTACATCAAAAGAGAACAGAGGAAATGGTTTATTAATAAAATTCTAACCAGTAATACTGAAATACTTACATAAGTATAATTTTTTATTAAAATATAATTCATGGCAGTTTGTAAAGTACACAGCTAAATTTGCCCACAGTGAAAGATAATCAAGCTGCTTTATATATTTCATCTAGGGCTAGGGGTTTTATGGCTCTGTTAAGCTTGGTGTTTTTTTTTTTGCTGTTATTCTGTTTAACCAAGCTACTAAAACACAATTATTTTATTGCTATATTTCACACACATACACAGAATCTGTAAGACCCCTTGTTTCGTCATTTTATTCCTAAAGGAAAATATCACATTAATCCTACTTTCCAGCAATGTCATGCCCCGTTATTGTAGAAATACACATACATGAGCAGATTATCTGTACAAAATATTATTTTTAATTTTCAGGACCAATAATCTTTGTGTATGACCTGCAACCAATATTTCATCTGACTAGATATTGGTTGTATATGCATTCATGCAAAAGTTTTTCAAGCTGTATTGAAAACCTTTCGGATGTCTCATGTAAAAGGTTGGCAAGCCTACCTTTACCACTCTGTTAGCTTAGGGCATTTTAGTAGATGGTTAGGCTGCCCACTGAGAGAGACATTTCATGTGACCTGATTGACAGGTTTATGGGCAGGCTAAAGCCCAACTTAAAGTGTTAGTAAACCCAGGAGCCTGCATTCACTATATCTGGTCTCCCACTGTACACAGAACATGAAAATGCAATTATTTTAGTAAATATAAACTGCTAAATGCCTTTTCACATCAGCAGTATATGGCAGTGGTGTTCCTTCTATTAGTGTCTGGTTATAGCAGTGCTGATTGAACTCTCCCAAGAAAAAAAAAAAAAAAAAAACACCTCTCTAGCAATACACACCAGACTGGTGCAGCCTGACTCAGTAACTGTCTTATCTGGACATGTTTTTGAGACAATGCAAGAAGAGCAGGATCAGAGAGACAGGATCAAACAACCTTTTTACACAATGCAGAGGATTAACTCCTTAGGTTCCACAGTGAGTGGAACAAGCATGCTTTACACCAGCCCTCAAATTTTCCACTCGCCTACTGGCATTTTGCGAGTGGAAAATTATTTAGGGCGAGCGTGGGGCTGCTCCGGGAAGAGAGTGGAAGAGGAAAGCCGATGGACGGGATTACCATAGAGCGGGGATCGTTCCGCTGTAACAGCATTCATTGTAATTGCCAGGCACTCGCCGACACACACAGTCCCGCCTCCTAGCCTGGCTTCTTTGATAGACAGAACACCTGGCCAACCGGGACGTGTGACGTCTATCAAAGGAGTCGGGCCAGGAGGCGGGATTGTGTGTGTCGGTGAGTGCCCCGGTAATTACAATGAATGCTGTGACAGCGGAACGATCCCCGCTCTATGGTAATCCCATCCATCGGCTTTCCTCTTCCACTCTCTTCCCCTGAGCGACACCCGGAGCAGTGCCCGGCCATTCAAATTAAAGCTGTTACAGCGGGACGATCCCGCTTTGTGATTATCCGGCCAGATATCCTCTTCCTCTCCTCTCTCTTTTCTGCACTGGTCAGTGCATTGATGACACAAGTGAAGCTGCATTACGGGGCCCAGGTAAAGCTGCATTGATGGCCCAGGTAAAGCTGCATTGATGGCCCAGGTAAAGCTGCATTGATGGCCCAGGTAAAGCTGCATTGATGGCCCAGGTGAAGCTGCATTGAGGGCACAGGTGAAGCTGCATTGAGGGCACAGGTGACGCTGCATTGAGGGCACAGGTGAAGCTGCATTGAAGGGCACAGGTGAAGCTGCATTACGGGGCCCATGTAAAGCTGCATCGATGACACAGGTGATGCTGCATTGATGGGCGCTTGTGAGGCTGCATTGATGGGCACTGGTGAGGCTGCATTGATGGGCACTGTTGAGGTTTCACTGCTGGGCACTGATCAGGCCGCACTGATGAGCTTCATTGATGCTGCTGCACTGATGGGCACTGGTAGGCTGCATTGATGGGCACTGATAATGTTGTTATTAATATTTATTTTTATAACTTCTACATTAATGCAAAAACATTTAACAGTATCATTCTATGAGATAATTTATCAAGGTGTGTTTAGGGGCGGAATTAGGGGCAGGGTAGGAGTTGGGTGGGGCAACTGGTGGCGAGTAACACTTAAGGCCTGGCTAGTAGCTCAGGTCTTAAAATTTTGAGCCCTGCTTTACACCATATACAGACTTGATTTGACGTTTGTGAGTTTAGTAACACTTTAAGCCAACCTTTTTTTTTTTTTTTTTTCTTTTTTCTCCATTTTGAGTAGAAAAGGAAAGGGCTGGAAATTCCATCTAGAAGAACTGTTCACTTTTTTTTTAATTTTATTTTTTAATTTTTTGTCAGATTTTAAATGCTGTGTTCCAGAGATCCGATTTCTCTTCTGTTCCTGTTGATGTCTATTACCTGGACAGAAAGTGGAAAGTGGAAGTGGAAGTGGAAATTTCCTTCATTGGGACACAGACATCAGAAAATCATGGGAGACGTTCCAAACCTTCCTCCGTCTATTAACCACTTAAGGTTTTGTCCCCTTAATGACCAGGCCATTTTTTGCGATTCGGCACTGCGTTATTTTAACGGACATTTGCGTTGTCCTTCAGTGCATTATAAAATTGACGTCGTCCTTTCCCCACAAATAAAGCTTTCTGTTCGTGGTATTTGATCACATGTGCTATTTTTATTTATTTTTTTTATTGCGCAATAAAACAAAAAAGAGCGACAATTCTGAAAAAAAACACAATATTTTTCACTTTCTGCTATATTAACATTCGCCCCCAAAAATGTAAAAATCTAATTTTTTTAATAATTTTAGGCCAATTTGTATTCTGCTACATATTTTTGGCAAAAAAAAAAAATCCCAATAAGCGTATTTGGATTGCATTGTGCAAAAGTTATCGCATCTACAAACTAGGGTAAAGAGTGATGTCATTTTTGTTTATTTATTTAATTTTTTTACTAGTAATGGTGGCGATCTGCGATTTTTAGCGGGACTGCGATGTTGCGGCGGACAGATCGGACCCTGAACTGACATTTGACACTTTTGGGGGGACCAGAGACATTACTACAATAATCAGTGCTAAAAACATGCACTGTTACTGTAATATTGACACTGGCATGGAAGGAGTTAACCCAGAGGCGATCAAAGGGTTAAGTGTGAGCCTAGGGTAGTGTTTTCTAACTGTATGGGGGAGGGACTTGTGGTATCAACACAGAGACCTGTGATCCTAAATGGGAGGAACACAGGTGCTCTGTGTTCGTTCCAGAGAGAACGGTCTGCTGTGATTATAACAGCAGACTAGCGTTCTCTCTCCACAGGGAGCAATAGTGGGTGCCAGCGGCAATCGTAGCCCCGTGGATCGGCTTCCCCTCTTCGTAATGGGGGCACTCCCGCCGACCGCCGTACAGGTCCAGGGGTTCGTGCAGCTGAGCCAGCCTGTCGCAGTATATATGCGGCGGGCGGTCGGCAAGTGGTAAATAATGTTTTCATTGTTGCCTGTTTGTCCATTGGGAGTATTCATCCTTTTATTGTTTTGTTTGAAAATCAAAAATAGACACAGCAGGAAGTGAAGGAAAATCTCCCTACTAGACACAGCAGGAAGTGAAGGAAAATCTCCCTAAATGAAGTCTGACACCTGTGAAATGGATAGGAAGTATGGTCTAAGGCTGATCACACTAATTGCACACGGTCTTGCCAGAAACAGCTAAAATGTGTAAGGAGAATGCTCACTTGCTTGTATCAGTCACTCCTTTGCCAGCCAGATAGGCGAGTTGCCATTCCCTCACTGCCAATGATGTAGCAGTCAGTAAATATCTGGGAAGGAAGAGAGACATAAAAGCAGGAGGTAATATTTTGTGCCTTTGCTGTGTCCTCCATAGTTGGTGAGTTCCGCCAGTGCCAGGATTGCAGCGCTGACCGCTACCTAAAATGGGGGAAAAAGCTGAGGAAATGATCCAGAGCAGCAGAAGCATAAGAAATATAAAGAAATATGCATATCCTGTCATTTCCAGTTGTTTGGTAGCATATAGCTAATCAAATTACTGCAGAGATGGAAATTAATTGTAACCTCTGCATTTGAGTATTTGGAGTCTTTCCCTGTCAGTTATCCGCTATTTCTAAATTGCCAATATATAACTTGTTTTTCTATGGATGTTATTGTAACCCAAAAAATAGACATTCACATCCCATATTCAGGAGGGCAAGCACCAGCTGCTGTCCCAGCATTCTATTAAGAGTACTATATGCCTATGAGTCTACTATCCTAGCCAAGGATCAGTACTGTCATTGCTAAAATTTTTCAATTTACCGCTTTCCATTAGTCTAGTGTCATTGACTACTGTGGTTACGTAGGGAAAATAAAAATATATTTACTGTATATTTTTAGTTGACTCCAAAGTGGATATTAGACCAGAAATGATGCTGTTCTCAATCTCATGAACAAATTAGCCTAAATTGGGTCTTACCTAGTGCCATCAAAGTGTCTGCACTCACTGTGATCATTCTTTTAAAATGCAATAATGAGTAGGAGGAACCAGTCATGACTGGGCCTATGCAAGGTTCTAATTTTTCATGTTCATACTATTTTAACTGTTCAGTCTTATGTTTGTATTATCCTTATTTAATTTAGCTGTCAGTCACCCAGCCTAATACACCATCTACCAGATTCTGAGTTTGAAATGTTAGGGGAGCAACTAGCAGATCTGAGGGGGCCTCTAATAATTTAACTACTTTCCGTCTAGCCTATTGTCAAATGACGGCTGGGCGGGACATTAATCATTCCAGGTTGATGTGACATGTCCTCCCTTAATGCGTCTCACACGTGCTCCATGGGTCGTGCTGCAGCATGATCTGCCACCGGCTGTGTCCACCGCCAATGACTGATAAATGTCTGGCCCACTGCGGGTACCATATGATCGCTGTAACCGAACACATGACATTTGTAAACAATGGATGGCTTCCTTTCATGCCACTCATTGTGTACAATTGTGTTGCTAGCTGTGATTGGTCACAGCAGTCACATGGTACAGACAGGGCCAATCTGTACCATGTGATTAGCTGTGGCCAATCACAGTTAATCACAAAACACACTGAAAAAGTTTAATTCAGTAAAAATGTCTTGTCTTTTTGGATGGCAACTGAGGAAACCTGCTTTCCCTGCTTTTTATATGAATGGCCGACAGGGAGAGCACTCTTTCTTTGGCCCAGCCTAGGATTTTCTGGGCTAGTACCAACAGGGGGTCTTGACTTAGTAGCTTACCTGAATCACCAAGGGGGTACCGTTGTAGCATTGTCAGAGCAGACCTGAATTTCCATGCCTGCAATTGAACTCTCTAAGGCGTTTAGGACTTCACCCACTGCTCTGAGTTCTCTGAAGTTGGAGGAGGCCTTGGCTACTTCCTTGTCCCAGATGCCCTGAGCATGGGCTTCTTCTAGATGAGTCACCCACCCCCAAGTGCTTGCGTCTGTGGGGACCTTCAGGGGCTCCACTGACCCAAAGGTCTGCCCTTTTCCAAATTGCTTGGAATAGACCACCACTCCAGAGAGGTGTCAGACCTAAGCCTGACATTGATATCAGCCCCAAAACAGCAAAGAAATCAGTACTTACCGGGTTCCGATCTGCTTTTGCCTGTAGCCACCTGAACTGATGTTCCCTCCTCCTTTTCCATGAGGTGGGTTGTGGCAGGCTTCATTTCTTTGGCAGCTTTCCGGATTCTTTTGGCCGGAGAGTCTGCCTTACCACCGCCGCCATGTGTGTCCGGCGTCTCCTCCGTATTCACTTCCCTCTTCCGGGTTGTGCTGCGCATGCTCCGCCTTTCCTGCACAAACTGCAAGTTCCGGTTTGAAAGTGAGGCTTGGAGTGCGCTGACCGGCGGTTCTTTTGAATTCCTGCGAATGCAAAATCCAGTTCAATGGCCGGGAGGACTGGAGGAGAACCCTGCTGAACAGCAGGTCACAGGCTCTAGAGGACCACTACAGTGACCGACTGCCTGTACCTTGGGGCGACCTGTGAGAAGCCTAGAAAGCATGCAGGTAGAGTGTTCCTTAACCTGCCTCACAGGGGGACCGTTCAACTCAGTCCGAGAAAAAAAAATAAATGTTTCAGTGTGGGAGAAACACAAACTGAGGGGCAAGGGGAAGGGTGGGGCCTTTAACAGCTGTGAACTGATTGTGTTTCCTGTAGGGAGGAGCCTCTCATCTCTCTCACTTGTTTGCCGTCCTGGAAGGTGAGAAACAGGCATGGAGGAGGTGACATATAGCCTCTTCACTACCTGTCAAATGCCTCTGAAAAGTGATCTGCACATGGATTTCTTTTCAGGAGAGCGGCAGTCCTTGCTGCTATTATGAACAAGCCCTAAAAAAACAGTTCTGATTGTACATAAGTAGGGGAAAGGATCACAAGTAACATACATGCACATATAAAACAAAGACACACATATATATATATATATATATATATATATATATATATATATATATATATATATATATATATATATATATATATATATATATATATATATATATATATATATATATATATCACACACACACACATTACAGGTGCATCCCATAAAATTAGAATGTCATCAAAAAAGTTAATTTAAGGAATGTAATTAAAACAGAAACTCATATTTTATATACAGAATGATATAGTTCAAGCACTTCTTTCTTATACTTGGTTCGATTATCATGGTATCCACTGTGCTTGATTGGCCAGCAAACTCGCCTGACCTAAACCCCGTAGAGAATCTGTGCGGTATTGTCAAGAGGAAGATGAGAGACTTCAGACCCACAATGCAGAGGAGCTAAAAGCTGCTATCAAAGAAACCTGGGCTTCCATAACAATCTCAGCAGTACCACAGGCTGATCACCTTCATGCCACGCTGCATTGATGCAGTAATTCAAGCAAAAGGAGCCCCAACCAAGTATTGAGTGCATACTACAATGTGCATGGACATACTTTTCATTAAGCCAACATTTCTTTATTAAAAATCCTTTTTTTTTTTATTGGTCTTATGTAATAATCAAATTTTCTGCAATACTAGATTTTGGGTTTTCACTAGCTGTAAGCCATAATCATCAAACATCAAAATTAAAAAAAAAAAAAAATGCTTGAAATATATATCACTTTGTGTGTAATGAAAATATATTTAAAATATGAGTATCAGTTTTTGAATTGAATTACTGAAATAAGCTAACATTTTGTTAATCTAATTTAAGAGATGCACCTGTATACTCACATATCACATATAAACACACAAAGCCTTTAAAAAAAATACATATTGCAGTACTTTACCTTTACTGGCACTGTGCTGTGGGTACTGCAATGTAGGGGGGGGGGGGGGGGCACAGCACACACTAGGCCAGTGATGGCGAACCTTGTAGTTCCAAAACATCTGGGGTGCCATTTCCCATGATGCTCAACTATACTGCAGAGTGCATGAGCGTCATGGGAAATGTAGTTCCAAAACATCTGGGGTGCCAAGGTTCGCCATCCCTGCACTAGGCAATTAAATTCTAAAGTTATTTTTTTTTTGTTTACCTTAATGCATTCTAAGAACCAATCAATAATAATATAATCAAAGGCCAGGATGAAACTAAAACAGATAATATTTCATGCACAAAGTTTATATCGATGGATGTATTTTAACAAATAAAATTAGTTTTAGTTACAAAATGAAAATACAAATTCCCCCTGCAGGAAGACTATTTTTTTTTTCCAAGTCTACTGATTTGCATACTGATGTTTCATGCTTGATTTAAAACCTTTATTTTGCAAAACACACCTTGATTGCAGGGTGCATCCACAAAAATCTGGCTGGGCTTTCTTCATAAAAAAAAAAATCTCAGCAATGTTTGTTGGCAGCTGTAGTGAACTAAGTAAAATGTTACCAGCATAAGGATGATAGCATCTTTATTTTTATGCATCAGTTGCTAGATTATGCCATGCTCTGGCCAGAAAGCAGTAGACATGAAAATATTTATATGCAATTTTTTACCCCAACCAAAAATACATATTGAACAAAATATACAAAAACACTGTACTCCTAAATAAAGAAGACCTCTAATATCTGGCGCATTTAGTAAGAGTGCTGAAATTATTTAGAATGTCACAGTAGTGTCATTTATCCACACATCTAAAGGTTTGGTATTGATAATCTATCTGCAGCATTATATATGCTGTAACCTGCCCATACAGTTTGCTCGCTAGTAAAACCTGATTTGTATGGTGGGGGTGCACAGTGCAGGACCCCCCTGAGTGGAACTTCAAAGCTACAGCCCTGTTGATAGGTGACACAGAGACATGTAACCTAGTTAGTGCCCCCTCTGCCCAATTCCTCTGATTCTCCTTGACTGAAAGCGGAGTTACTTCATAGTCATCATTTAAAGATCAAAGCATGTGTGTCACTATTACAAATACACTCATAAAATAGAACATCTGTAGAGTATTTTATGGCTTTGTGCTTTTCTTTTAGAATCATAATACTTGCTCCTAAACAGCAATATTTCTGTATTTTGTATCATTCTGAAGTAATTTTTTTTCACATGTCCACAAGTTTTGAAGGCAAATAACTAATATCCCATGTCTTCTCTGTCAGGGTAAAATATTCCTATGCTAGCATTTTTAAGCCATTGTCTAAGAGCTGTGGGATTTCCTTCCTAGAAAAGTGAGGAAACAGACCTTTTAGTCTACCTTTCAGTTACACCACAGTGGAATTTAAAGGAAATACAGAGCAATTTATTTCACCTATGTCTTTGTAAGCAGAAATGGCCTTTCTAAGAGGCATTTTTTGTTTGCTGTTTAAATAAAGTACATACAATGCTACTCGTCTACAATGCAAATATAATGATATGCTAATGGTGTCCTTCAGCACCTTCAGATGTTTGGAGTCTCTCCAATTTGGGCAATAAATTGGACAGAAGTTGTGAAGGCTTTGTTTCTTTCTACTCCACTGAAACCATCTCCTTATTGGTCTCAACCCACCTATTAAGAGTCTTAAGCCTCGCACACATGATCTGTCGTCTGTTTTTTTTTTTGTTGCATGCTAGTCTCATATGGAAAACAAAGTTTTTTGTTGTATGCTAGTCTCACGTGTAAAGTGAAGAGGTTACTTTCATACAAAAATTCCCGTACGACAGAATTCAACTCCAGAAGTGATGTGTTGAATTGTTTTGTATGTGTTCTTTCGTTTCTGAGCATGCCCAGTCTTGCTCTTACGATTTTTTTTTCAGGCGAAAACTGTACTAATTCAACGAAAATCGGACGTTGTGTTGACCTACGATAAAAATTTTATAGCCTGCACATCCAGATTTTGTCATCCGAAAATCCGTAATCGGCTGTCGAAAGCACTATACTAACAATTCAAAAATCGGCAGATCGTTTGTGGGATGAAATTTTCCTTCCGATTTTTGTATCGTGTGTACGGGTCTCATGCACACTGGACATTCTAAAAATGGCAGTAGAGTTAGCTGTAGAATGAGTTTTTTCAGCGTATTTTGGCTGTAGAGGTTTTGTTTTTATTTTTTTAGCAAAACTATTCTCCCACAAAAGCCTATGGCTGATAAATACCGAATAGCAGCGTTTTTTAAACTTTTATCAGAGTTAGCGTTTTTACAGCTGCAAAATTCCTCTTAAAACCCACTAGTTCTGTTTTTTCTTTTTCCAGCCAGAAAACGCCCCTGCCGAAAACTGCTGATAACAGCCTATGTGTGCATGGACACACAGAATAACATGGTGGGGAGTTTACTGGCTGCAGAAAAAATCATCTGAAGCCAAAAATAGACGCTGTAAAAATATCCAGTGTGCATGAGGCCTGATAGAGAAACAAAAATCTCTTCCTTTGATTGCTGATGAGGTTCAGGTACAAAGCTGTATGCATCTGAATGCAATATACTAGATGTCTAAGTGAATTAGCCCTATGAGTGCTGTATATTGTAATATTTTTTCTTTGCCACTAAAATATCAATTTGACAACATTTGCCTTTTTTTTTTACCTTTAGTAAGTTATTGCAAGCAAAGAAGTTACATTTTTTTTTTTTTTTCAATCAGCCTACGTCTAGTCTTAGAGTTTGAATAATTTTTAGAACAGTAAGGTGTATTACGTACTTGTAGGGCTTTGCACTCAGGACAAGTAGTTTTTCTTGGGCAATTTTAAAACTGCAAAGTGACAGTGACGACTTTTCCTGGTCCTGTTTTGAAGCCAGCACCAGGGGGTTGGAACTTCCAGCTGTTACTGACAGCTGATAGCCAGTACTTAAGCCTAGGAGCTGAAATGATCAGCTCATGGGCCTCTGATTTTCCTACACAGCACTCTCTCTTGTAGCAAGTCACGGCAAACACAATGGTTCTGTATTGTGTTCACAATTAAGGTGACATTACATGCATTGCTTCAGAACTTCAACCTAGTATGGAGGCTGAGACAGAGCTGCTGCTTACCTACTCCTGCAGTGATCTGCTGCTGTCTGATTATAGCTAGCAAATGAATCGCTATTAAAGTGTGATCTGTTGCTTCACAAGTGGGTGGGGGAAAGATCAGGTCTCCACTGACAAGATCCAGACCCACCCCCCTCCCCTGTAATGACAAAAAAAAAAGCATACATTGTGGAAATTATATATTTATATATATAAACAATGACATTTGCGTTTACGTAGCTTACATGAGCATTTAATGCAACATACGGCAATTGGAGATTTTAGTGATTAAAAAAAAAAACTCCATTGTGCTAATTTGTGTCCTCATGCACCCAACTTGTTCCTATCTGAATGTCATGCTAACAAACCAATTATTTTTTTCTCCATGTGTCATAATTTAGTGGCGAAAGGGGACTAAAGCTGTCCCAACGTAAAATGCATATTACATAAAAATCACACGAATGTGACACCGTATCCTTTTTTGTTCAGCAGATATTTATGTAATAAATAGCACAGCCCAAATATTTACCCCAAAATATAATATCAAAGTTGCATTGGGAAGAATTATGGGAAAAACGCTTTTTCCCCCATTTCTTCCTTATACTTTAAATAAATATGTATCCAAATCTATCCAATTTAAGCCCCAACTGTCTAAAAAAAAAAAGTCAGATAACACTGTGTGTGTGTCTTATGCCAGGGGCCCTGGTATAGACAGTGCTCATCAGAGATTTACTGGGAAACTCAAGAAGGGAACCTGAGGAGCCAGTTAGAGATGAACAGCCTTAACCACCCAGATTCTTATCGAGATGTATTACACTTAGCTTAAGAAGCCATTAAGTTTGTCCTTCTGTACTGGCAGTGTCACAGGACATTGGGTGTCACATGGCTCCAATGTATACAGTGAGCGTTTGGCAAGTGTGGCTGAAGTGTTGTGTGTCAGAGCATGAAAGAGAAGAGACTAGAGCCTTTCAGAAATGTTAGATACACAGCTTATAGAGCCGAGTTAGACTCTGGTACTTAATACACTTATAAGGAGGTGTGCAACTTCACTGATAACAAAACTAATACAGAAACATTTTCTCCATAGGGGCCTATAAACACTGTTTGGTACAGACAATTCCAAAATGTTTCAGCAGTGGAGCCAAGAATCTTGGTATTTTTCTTTCTAAAAGGCAGGGATTGTGCTTGCCTAAAATATACAAAATATAATACCAATATCTTCTGATTGCAGTTGTTGGACAAAATCTAAACTGTTTTTGTAGCAAACATTTTGGATATTCAGTTAGGTCCCTTGAAGATGGCTGTAATCAACACACAGCAGTTTGACACTATTAGCTTCCTTCCATGCCGGGCCAAACTAAAGTTGGCCAAATTATATTTGTTTTAATATTATTTTGTATGTTTATGGTAAAATAAATAATAAAAATACCTCAATGTTTCATCCCTTGAAAAAACTAAGCACAGAAAAAATACCAGTTGATCTGCGCAAAGAAAACATCCGTATACTCTGCCACATTGAAATATCAAGCACCAGCCCTGTTCACCATTGCGGACCTCAGACACCTTCCCCATTAGGTTATGAAGCTGAGAAACCGTGTGAGGAGGTGTTCTGTAGTCCAACAGGAGAACATTCTGGCAGGGCTGATAACACACTTTGGATTTCAGTGCAGGAGAAAGACTATTATCAGCTGAAATAGGAAGTCAGGCGTTCACTGGCAGATCCACAGGTATAATTGTGTACTTATAAAAAAACAAGTTGCGCTAACCATACACAAAAATGCAAACAATCCACTAAAAATGGGAAAAACTCATAGTCCCAATTGTGACAAACCTCTGAATACTGATCCAAAAATTGTGACGTGACAGTCCACTCAAGTGAGAAAAGTGGTGACAGTGACTTGAAGACAGAATAAGGAATCCAACACCAGATAGAATCGAGGAAGGCTTACCAAAAAGCCATGACCCTCTGATGATAGGAAGGTCAGGTAACACCTCTGCCCTCAAAGGGCTAATTGGAGATCCTCAGATCACAGGTCTCACCGGTATTGGTGCTACTTTTTGGGATACTTCTTTATAGTTTTGATCAGAGGTTTCAATCATTAGATATGGTGGCTGCATCAGTTTTCTTTCTTTGGCTTTTCCCCTTGGTCTTCACCTGGTGATCTGGCCAGTAACAAACCTCCTGTATTGTGAGACAACTCTCCAATCTGAAGCTGCCTCTCTAGTAACTCTTCTTCAATGGCCTCAGTCTTCCAGAGTAAATGATGCATAATTTATTAGGACTATCTGGTGTTGGATTCCTCATTCTGTCTTTAAGTCAAAGTTACCATTTTTCCCACTTGAGTCGCATCACAATTTTTGGATCAGTATTCACGTATGGCAAATTACTTCTCATGGACTGTGTTTACAGTATATCACATACTAGGTTTGCTGCTTTCCTTAGTGCACAAATTGAAAAATTGTAATTTATAGCAGCGCAGTGTACACCTTTTTTTTTTTTTACTATAACTGTGTACTTGCCATGTTTTCTGAGATGAAACAAGGAAAATGTGCATTTATGGCAGAGCTTTAATGTATACATTTTTATTTTATTTTGCACCAACATACACATTGTTGGCAATACTGTTACTATCATGCAAGGTTCTCATGGAAAGATCACAGAAGTATTTCAATATGTTAAATCCCTAAAATCCAAAGCATGCTGACACAACCGAACTCCAAAATGTGAAGTAGCCCATAAATTTGATAATGCTCATACACTCAATATATAAGGGTGTTTTTATGCCAAGAGTGAGAATCGAAACGCTTCAAAGATAAAATTACTAAAAAAAAACAAAAATCAGGACATGTATAGCAATTTTGTCCACAGATATTATTTAACCACTTGCCAACTGCCCGCCGCAGAGTTACTGCGGCAAGCTGGCTCGTTGAAGTAGGGCTACGTCAGCTTGCGGGAGCTGTCCTGGGGGCAAGGCAGTGGGGATGCCGATGCAAGGGACCGGCGGTACTGATTGCCACCGGGCACATGCGATCACTCCCCGCTGAGGGAAGGAGGACGGTCAGCTGTGTTTACAACTCTCTGAAATGAGACAGAAACAGAGCGCCTGTGATCCTTCTATATAGGAACACAGGTCTCTATGTTGATTTCACAAGTACAGTTAGAAAACACACCTAGGCTCACACTTAACCCTTTGATCACCCCTTCCCTGCCAGTGTCATTATTACAGTAACAGTGCATATTTTTAGCACTGATTACTATAGTAATGTCACTGGTCCCCCAAATGTGTCAAATGTCAGTTAGGGTCCGATCTGTTTGCCGCAATGTCGTAGTTCTGCTAAAAATCGCAGATCACCAATATTACTAGTAAAAAAAAAAAAATGACAATTCTTTCCCCTAGTTTGCAGACACAATAACTTTTGCGCAAAACAATCAAAATACGCTTATTGTGATTTTTATTTATTTTTTTTAACCAAAATATGTGGCAGAATACAAATTGACTTAAAGGGATAAAAAAAACTCAGATTTTGTAGAAAAAAACTTTTGGGAATGTTAAATAACAGAATGTAAAAAAAAAATCTTTTTTTTTTTCATAATTGTCGCTCTTTTTTTGTTTATAGTGCAAAAAATAAAAATCGCACAGGTGATCAAATACCACCAAAAGAAAGCTCTGTATGTGGGAAAAATAGGACATCAATTTTATTTGGATACAGCATCACACGACCACGCAATTGTCCATTAAAATAACGCAGTGCCGAGTCGCAAAAAATGCCTGGTCATTAAGGGGGCAAAACCTTCCGTTCCAGAAGTGAAGAGAATGTTCATGGTCTTAGATCACAATCTAAATGTCTTTTTTAGATTCTATAATGCTATTTCTTACAATATCAGTATTGTGGTAATACTCCTTTGGTCATATTACTTAAGCACGGTACAAACGTATGGAAATTCGGCTGATGCAGGTGGCCTGTTCAGCAGAAGCTGGTCCTGGTTGACTTTATGGTAACTGATGTCAGCATTGAAGAATGGAGGTCATCTCGTGTGCTGGACAAAAACTAGAATGAAGCCTAACAGTTACATAGGTAGAAACTGATAACAATGGGCTCAAAAAATGGCTGCTTCTAAAGTGCACAGATGATGGGTCAATGTTAAGATGCTTGATACAGGATATGTAAACTAAAAATATATTTATCAAGGATCAGTGAACCTAAGATACAAGCTTCCCTTTTGTAAAAAAATAAGCACATCAAGTAACCTCTTGGGACCACGGTTATCAACACTTCTCTAAAAGGCTGCAATTTTTCCTAGCATACTTAAATAACCCATTGGAAGCTTTTACTGAACAGTAGATGTAAATGATTTAAAATGTAAAAGTAGTCATCCAATCCTGTCATTATCAAACAATAGGATTCTCCTATGTATGGTGAATGTAAAGCATATAAATCCAAGATCAAAAATATAATGTATTGCAGCTTACCAGTTATTAAATGTGTTGGCTGCCTTTAAGACTTTTTCACTGGCAATTCTGCCACTTTCTGTCCTAGGGTTAAAAAACGCACACTGTGTTCTGCAGTGGCAGCATTGCTACCCTAGAACTACACCTTCCCCTTAATCTCATCCCCAAACCATTGTGGGTAGCATGCTCTGTAGTCCACAAAGAGATCTTAGAACAATACTCTCAGAGGTGAGAACAAAGTTATCAGCCCACAAGATTTTCGGCAGGATCAATAGGTAGGGTTATTGCACTTATTGAACAGATAAACCATATGTTTTGAATGGTAAATCTAAAAAGGTGAACAGTAGCAAACAGAAGTTCATTGTTAGTCATTTTAAAGTGTGTTAAAACCCTAGTCACATTTTGAATCTTTGAATTAGACCAAGTCATACATCATCAACTTTTAATAAAAACTCTCTCATCACAGTTCAAGAACTTTCTCAGTTATGTTTAGCTCTGATAAACTCAAGAAGCATTGTGTTTGTATCCATAAATGTTATTTTTTTTATTTTATATATAAACTTGTCTTCAGTTTAGGTTTGCTAGCCTTTGAACTTAAAAACCTGAACATATACACTCAATCAACCTCTCAACATGACCTTGCAGTTAACACATATTGTTTAATAAAAAAAATGATAAAAAAAGCACATAAATCAACTGAAAGATTAATTCACATAAATTAGGTGAACAGACAGTGTGACATGGGTACTTTTTAAGAGCAGATATGTACAGTCGATTGAACAGTGTTTACTTTCGGCCATTATAGTGTTAAGATTTTTTTTAAATGATTGACTTGTTACTATACATTGCATTGATTGAACTTTTAAACAGTAAAAAAAACAAAGCAAAAGCGCATCCTCCAGGGTGTACATGTATTCCATAATTTTAACCAATAAGTTTTCAGCCACCTTACACAAAAGAGTGCAACACGTTAGATGGTCTTTGCTGAATAATGTTGTTAAAAATGGTGTGCAAACTTCAGCTGTTCCCATTATAAAAACTGTGAAAGTACTAGTCAAGTGGGACCTGAAAATCCATTCTTACCTCTGAACATAGTACATTTAAAGTCATATTGTGGATCACACAGTAGACAAGTGTTTATGCAGAGTATTGTGCTAGGCAAGGAATGTAGCTAAAAGAATTGACATTTTGCCACAGAGGAAGTTGCTTAAAGTTTTGTGCTGGGGTGGACAGAGGACAGTTGGGAGGATGGAAAAGAGGACTGGGGATTGATTGCCGTTAAAGGGTAGATACTGTTGTGTAGTAGGTCACCATATGAAGATCCTACAGGGGCTGTTGAAGCCAAATGTCTATAGAGCTGCTGAGAGTTTGTGGAGTTAGTTAGATATTGTCTTTGCATCATCAAGGAATGAAGGGCTAAGGGTTGCATTAGTGGTGAAAGCACACTCTGGTTTTTCAAGTACTGTAGTGGATGGGAGTAGGCAGCTGGTATATGCGTGCTGAGACCACCACATAAACTTGCTGGATAGATTCCAGGAAAAATTGGAGTGGACAATGGATATTTGTGACTTTCCATCATACTAGAATGAATGTCATGAACAGATTTGCTGCTTTCCCCCTCTTGGCCAGTAAAACTCTCCTTCCCTGGTATTTCTTTTGACACATTTAAAGGGGACACAGCTCGTATTTTTTTCTCACTGATGGGACCTTCTAGATCATCTAAGCTTCTTTTCAATGGCCGTAAGGATCCAAAGTTCTGAGGACTGACTTTGCCAACTGTAATTGGATGAACAAGGCCCTCCATCTTTCTTACATTTTCATGTCTTACACTGTGTGTCTTTAATGACCGGTGAACAGACTCATGGTGTCTTTTGGACATTGGTATTGTCATTGGTGAAACTCTACAGGCCTTTGGATTGCAGTCTATGCCCATATTCTTGTTGTTTGGGACCTGAAATGGACTATGAGTTTTACTTTCTTGTTGCACCAACTGATGAGAGAGGTTAGATCCGGATATTTTGGCTGTGTGCTTGTGCATAGATTTGGGAAGGCTCAAATCTGTTGGTTGGTCGTCCATGTGATCAGTTACATTCTGTTTTTCTTGTTGGTGCAAAGAATGATGGTAGTGAAGCTTCTCTTGATGTTTGTTGGGAGAGGACACATTTTCAGATTCTCTATACAATTCCCGAGGATGATATTTTGAAGGATGTTCATTATGAAGGTGGTGTTCTGTTTGTCTGTAAAGCCTATGTAGATGAGGTGATGAGTAAAATTCCAAGAAGTTGGAGTGCTGTGATGCTCTTTTCTCAGCCATCTGCTCTTTATGTTCAAGCATACTGGACTTCAAGGAATACGACTCTGCAAGCACACTCTGTTGGTGTTTTGCAAAGTCAGAACGGTAAGAGTCAGCTTTGTTTATGGTACTGATTTTGTAAGGGTCAGTCAAGTTTTTTTTATCTTCTAAAGTTTTATGCTTAAAACTTTGAACATGTTGTATCACTGATGGTCTGTTTACCGGCATGGTTTCAGAGTTGGATACTGGATGGGTATGCACTAAAGGTGGGGAAATTTCGGTTTTGGAGTTCAATTTTTTCTTGCTAATTAAGGGTGGAGGTGAACCATAGGGGTAGCTTCCAGATTGCGCGGCTCCGCTAACCTGCGATAAAAGCTTCTTTTTTGCTAAAGGGGACATAATTCCTGGGTTTCCTCTTGAGTACAACAAAGGTGTATAGGTGAACGATGATTCTTCACTTAACGATGATGATGTGTCCTTCTCTTTCAGCACGTCCAGAGTTTGCACTAAGTACACTTTGGGATTCTGCTTTAGCGCATTTTGTAAAATGTTGCTGTCTAGAGGATTCTTCAGGTCCTCCGAGACCAACGGGTCTACCTTTACGGTGCAATTTGCAATATAATCTGGCATGTCAGGAAGTTTTTCATCTTCTATGTGGTTTTCATGTGGAACCTGTAGCTGAACTGTGGGAAACATATTGAAATGTCCTTCTCGGGCGTCCCTTTCAGATGGCTCTGATAATTCTTGTTTGCTTTGCTCTTGTTTTATTATGGTTGAATTTTCGATTGTCATTTGTGGTTGTTCATCTGCCGGACTAGAATTAATCTCTTTTACTACATGAGTGAATGAGTCAGCGGGAATAGGTTCCGAGTGCATTTTATCATCGTTTTTCACATGGCATGTGTCAGAAACAGACTCCTGTACTTGTTCTTTTTCTTCTGTTAAATCTGAACACTCTACAGTTGGCTTGGTCTCATCTGAATCATAGACAACTGACACGTCTTTCTCATCCACATCAAGGGGATTGTCCTCCTCTGGTGAAGCCTTAAAAAAACAAATAGATGTCTTTAATAAGGTTTAAAAGAACACAATTTTAATAGGAGAGTTAAATTATATGGTACTTAGATTTTTTTTCTTTTTTGCAAGCAATAACTTTACTGTTTATATTTAAAGTTAAATTTTTTTATAATATTAACCAGGATCAAGTTCAGTTCGCAGAACAAACTTAATGCTTACAGAGATTCCCAGTATTGACTGCAAAAAAAAAAAAAAAGACACTGCACTGCCAATTACTTTTGGTCTGATCCACAATTTCGAGGAACTACTGAAAGGAATGCGAGGGTCATAGTGTCCTAAAACTGCAGCCCACATATTCAAATGGAAGACATTTCTATTTTGTATTGGGGAACATGTTTAAATGTTCAGGAAAAAACAGAATTTAACATTAATGTATGTAGCCCAAAAACAATGAAAATTGTACCACTCAAATGCCCCCCAAACCTGTGTCAGTCAGTTCAGGATATGAAAAGTCTGGTTCAAGGCAGGCAGGATCAGCTCCACCTCTAAAGAACTCCTCAGATGCATTTTGAAATTTTCTGGGCTTAAGCATAGTTTAAGCCCCAAAAATGGGCGAAATGCATCTCTACAAGTGGAGAACAAAGAGCTAAAGCTATCTTTTTACTCATCTCATTTATGCAACAGGGAGTCAGTGTCTGTGTACAGATGGCCACCATTTTATTGAAATAATTTACCACTTGTTTTTTTTCATGGTCAGACTATGTTAAATAGCTAGCAGGTGATGTATTTGATGATGATCTTTTAGACGTATTATTTTATTACTATGCTGTGAATAATTTGTTCCCCCAACCTCTCTGTTCACATAGTGCACACAAGTTTTAATGAGACGGGACACCCTCATAACAAATAATAGCAAAAAATGAGGAAGGGCCCCATTACATGCATGAACATTAAAAGAAAACTGCGATTGGTTTTGAATAAAAATGGTCAAAACCTCTGAGCTTCACACAAAAGTTGAACATTAAAATACAGTAAAACCTTGGATTGAGAGTGTTTTGCAAGACGAGCAACACTTTTTAAATACTTTTTGACCTGATAAACAAGCGATGTCTTGATTTACAAGTAGCATCAAGTCACAACTGAGTATAAAAGAGAAGAGAGATGCCTCTAAGTGTAGCAATATGGTTATATTTAATGAAGATAAATTTAGCAACACTGGCTGATGATTAAAACAGACACATCTAAGTATACAGAAATCCAGGGTAAAACTGTCCACATAGACTGTCCCCTGCACCGCCATCAATGTCATCCCTTCCACGCTGTGCTCCACGAGCGCTTCAAGCCTCGCTTTCAGATTGCTCTACTACAGGTCATGATTGCAGACTGACAGTAGTGAGAGCCAGCGGTGTGGAAAATGGTCTATGTGGACAATTTTACCCGAGATGCCTGCACACTTACATGGTTGATGATTAAAAAGAGGCACATCATTCTCTGTTAAAAAAAAAAAAAAAGAGGCACATCTGAGTTGCTAAATGTTGTACCTTCATTAAATATAGCCATATTGCAGCACCTCTCTTCTTTTTTATACTCTGTAGCTCCTGCTGCATTTTTGCTTCTAATCGCCTTGTGGAGTCTGCACATTTTATACTTACACAACCTGGTCACATTGCTATAATCATTTTATGTGGACTATAAACTGAAGGACTTATGAATTAATGGTTGTGGAATGAATCATCTGAGTTTCTATTATTTTTTATGAGGAAATATGCTTGTAATCCAAAGCACTCGTATTTTAAAGCAAGTTTCCGGAACAATTCATGCTCGCAATCCAAGGTTTTACTGTATAACTAAAGGCAAAATTTTATTTTTAGTTTTGGACAGAGTGGAGAGGGATTAAAACCCTGTCAGTTTTTACTGCAGTCTGTGCCATCCTCTCGATTTGTCCAGTTTACCATTATCAATAAAAGTAAAAGAAAATCCCAAATTTTGTGTTGTCCCCAGAAAAGTAAGAGGGGAAACCTTTTAATGGGGACACTAGTTCTGGTGACCTGGGGGTCCCCATTCAATTCCCTTAATTCACAGGGATTTACTCTCACTTCCTGTTTGGCTATGGGACAGGAAGTGTAGGGAAATCTCCACAATGGGACAGATAGCAAGAAATTCTGACATGGGTTATAACCCTCCATCCAAAAAACAAAGTTTTGCCTATAATTCTACTTTAACGTTTTGGCATCCCTTCTTGCAACTCATACATGTGCATAGTGCGCTCCCTTTAGTTTCAAGCATACAACCTCCTAAACCATTCTGAAACTGTGAAAAAAGAACATCTTCTCTTAATCATCACATTTGCCAATGACTATTCAAGCTGCAGGTTAAATAACCAAATTGACCAGAGTACATATAAACCTGTTGTGAAAATCACAGACTTTTTTTTTCTGCTGACAATGTAATGTTGCTTGGTTTTGGTTTGTATTAAATTCAGCTTTATTTAGGAGTTCTATGCCCCAAGGATATGAATTTCCTCATACTGAATATACCACAAACGAAAATGTTTATTTAATGGTCGTATGGGTACTTGAGTCAGCATTACAAAAATATCTATGGCTAACTTCTCAAAACACTAGATCAGCTAAACTTTACAATAGTTTTAAGAAATCTGCCATGTGGATTTGTGGGAGAAGTTTTGAGTAAAACATAAAGAAAAACCATAGTATCCCTATAGAAGTTAGCTATCCTAAAAACTATAAATGCCATCCCCAAATGCAGCCATTTTGTCTTCCAGTTTAATAATTTTACCAGTTGTTACAAAGGAATACATATTTTTGTTTAATTAAAACCTGATAATGTATGGGTAGTAAAACCTGATAATGTATGGGTAATAAAAGGAGTAACACAAATAATGGTGTTGGCTGAATAAATCTCCCAGTAATCTGGACACTAGTTGTACTTTTCCTTAACTTGAGACTGCTGCTTTGCTAGTGAATACCTTCATACCTATAGATTGTGATACAAAGTGTTATGGTACTTTTTAACCACTTAAGCCCTGGAAGATTTTACCCCCTTCCTGACCAGGGTTTTTTTTGCGATTTTTTACTGCATGACTTTAACGGACAATTGCGCGGTCGTGCGACGCTGTACCTAAACGAATTTGACATCCTTTTTTTCCCACAAATAGAGCTTTCTTTTGGTGGTATTTGATCACCTGTGCGATTTTTTGATCATGCGCTATAAACAAAAAAAGAGCGTACATTTTGCAAAAATAACAATATTTTTCATATTTTTTTTATATGAAATTCCCCAAAATTTTAAAAATCCAAATTTAACATTTTTGGCCAATTTGTTTTATGCTACATATGTTTGGTAAAAAAAAAAAAAAAAAAAAAAAAAAGAAATCGCAAAAAGCGTATTTTGATTGGTTTGCGCAAAAGTTATCGCGTTTACTAACAAAGGGAAAGATTTTTGGTGTTTTTTTTTTTTTAACGAGTAATGGCGGCGATCTGCGATTTTTTTTGCGGGACTGCGATATTGCGGCGGACAGATCGGACCCTTGACTGACATTTTTGACACTTTTGGGGTTACCAGTGACATTACTGTAGTAATCAGTGCTATACATATGCACTGTTACTGTAAAAATGACACTGGCAGGGAAGGGGTTAACTGTATTGGAGAGGGAGGGGTTAAGTGTGTCCTAGGGGTGTGCTTCTAACTGGGATTGGCTGTGGCTACTACTGTAAAAACAGAAATCAACGGTCCTACATAGTAGAACCATCTGATCTCCATTTTTACACAGGGGAGAATGACAGGCGGATTGTTTACATTAGCCGCCTGCCTTTCTCCCTCTCTACCGACGATCGCAGTGTGACCGGCGGACATCGGGTCCGCCGGTCACACGCACGGACTCCTTAGTGAACGAGCCGGGGCGGGCGCGCGCCTCAGTGGGCGCGCGCTCGCCTGCTATTGGCTCACAAGCCGGTGACAGGCTAGTGACGTATATATACGTCACTTTGCCTGGCCGGGGCTGACCGCCGCAGTATATGTACTTGTGGCGGTCGGCAAGCGGTTAAGCTAATAGTAAGTTAATTCAGTGTCTTTGCAACAGAGAATTTTTTATGAACTGGGGTTCATGCCCACAGCAACCTGTCACTTTGTCAGTTCTTGTCTGAAGTAGTCACAAATTTAGAACTAGTCCCATTCATGTAGAAATTTTTAGCAATTCTTCGTTTCAGTGAGTAAATCCCTGAACACATTCACTAAAGAGATCATGCAACTCTCAAGCTAATAAATCTACTAGGGTTGTTTCATCAACATATCTCTGCTAGAATTTTGGTCTGTACTGCCCTGTAACAACCAATTTAACTTCATGACAATCTGATTGGTGGCAGTGGGTAAGTTTAGACCCAATGATTTGTCCTTGGAAGCACTGAGGAGGGGTATAATAAGAGGTACATGACCACGACCTATAAAAGAAAACTAGTGGAAAAAAAAACTTGAATTTTTTAAATATCACCAATTAAATGTTCAAATATTAAACCTTTTCAATTGTACCTTCCAATTAAAAATGTTACCATGGACTAAATGTATCAAATAACTGAAACAGACCTAAATCAAAAGCCAAACTATATTGCTATTCTAACTTTACAAACTCTTTTTTATACAGCATATTTGATAATATCAGTGTTGGCAATTCCTGCTATTCATTCTATTATGTCGTGATGTAACCTCCGACCCCAAGGGTCAATGGCCCATTCTATCTGCAGTACTGCAGGCTGACAGCCCTAACAATGGCTGTAGTCTGTCCCTTGAGAAGAAGCCATTTTAAATCATTGTGTAAAATCTTATTATTTTCTTCTCTCTTGATGAGAGAACAGAGAGTGAGCCACATAAAGAAATGTATTATCTAAATACTGTACCGTTGGTCATTACTTTCAAATAAATAAAAAAGAGCTAATGATTCAGGTCTGTTTTGACTATGTCATTTTCACATTGCATCCTTTCAATTCCATGTCTTTTAATATTTTTAACAGATACGCTTTTTTTAAGCCATGTATTTACTGTTCTCTATTCTTCTCCTTAACAGCTCTTTTCACTCAGAATGCCATCATTAGTTGTTTAATAAGTATTGCTTTATCAGTGGTCCCTAGAGCTTATTCAATTACATGAGAATACCAGACTGGTGAGCGAATCTGGAGAAAGCTGGGGGTGGAATTAAGTAGTATTTAAAAATAAAAATCACCACTTGTTTAAGACCAGCTCTTGTGATTTTTTAAATTTACACCTACTATGTTATTTTTTTTATCTATAGTTTGTTATGTTTCAAGAATTGTTCGGATTAAGTGGATACACATACCGAAGAGTGAAGCAAAGTTTAAATCTGGGTTGATGAGAAATTACCACAAACAATTAATTGAATGATTATTAATGTAAAACTTTGAAGAGGAGCCTGTGGTTTAGTATATAAGACTTTAACATTTTCTTTACAAATGTCATAGTTTTATTGTTAAACCAGCAAGGAAAGGCAATCATTTGAATTAAAAGTCCTTTTTCCTGCACTCAGATTTGAAGCACATTTTTAAATTCAATCCGTTCTTTGCACATATCATGGTTACTTTGGATAAAACATTTCCATTATTCCTGTTTATCACGACACTAAAATTAACCAGCTAGTGCAAATCATGGTGAATTTATTTAAAAATTCAAAAAAAGGTTTAATATTTTTTTTTTTTTTTTACATATAAAACATTACAAAATGTAAATAAGACATTAGCAGTGAGAGACAAAAACGGCTAACAAGGAGTTAATTATTGCTTGTTGCTCACTGCCAGAGCGGTTTGTGTGCATGTTTAAAAAAAAATTTTTTAGTACAAACCCCCCAACAGTATATATTTTCTAAAAGACACCCTGGAGAATAAAATAGTGGTAGTTCCATTTTTTTAAATGACACACAATATTTGCGTAATGGTTTTATCAAGTGCAAATTTTCAGTGAAAAATACACAAAGTCCATTATAGGGCACAAAATATACTACCAATTTTTTGATACCCAACCGGTCAAGCTTTAAAATTGCATGCGTGCTCTATTTTCCATAGATAATGCTTTAAGAGCCCCCACCGGTTATCACTTTAAAGTTAACTATTAAAATCTGCTCTAGAATTATTATTCTTACTCTGGCATTGGCAGGGATGTAATGTGTACTGCAAATTATGTTTTCATAACTAGACACGCTGATGCGTTTATGTTTATATGTGCATGTACGCGGGGTGTTGGACTCGAAAAACATTTGCTTTTTTCTTCTTTTTGTTGTGGTGTGGGGGGGGGGATTCAATGCTTTGGTGTGACTATTTTTTTCACTAAAAAGTCCCCTATGTGATACAAATTCTTTGTGACAGATTCCTTTCTTTAATAGCCACCATGTGAGTCATGAGCCCTCAGGTGAGACAACAGAGCCTGAGAAGTAAGCATGGAGTGGGTCACAGAAAGCATTCAGATGGCTGTACAGTTGGGAAAAAAAAGTGTGTATATAAATCACAAAACTGTATGGATAGGCATCAATATCCCAAGACTAACTAAACATTTAATAAAACATAACTACACAGTCTGCGCACTCCCATTCCTGAGATGTGAAAGTGTGAGGATGGATGTGGTGTCATGGTGGGGCCGAAGTGACATCATCGCACTATGTTAGAGAGATGCACTAAAATATAGGAAGGCCAACAGATGGACAACATGTGTATATCATCGCCTTAAAGAAGGGTGATTTTTGTTTGATGCTACCATTGTTTGAAAGGTGAGGAATTAAGCAGGCCATACATAGCGCACATTTCTTTCCTGCAACCACAGGTTCCAGGAAAGAAATTTGCACAATTCCCCCATCAACACAGATTATGCTGACAGGGGAATCCCTCCTGCTGAGCAACTGTCTGCTCCCAGCGGTGGAAGATAGTAATTATTGCTATCCACTACAGCAGCCGCTAGCAATAATCGCAGGAGAATGCAGCAGGCTGGTTGTACCCAAGTTGATCGATCTATCCCCTAGTACATTCAGCCTACCCAATAATGATTCAAAATTCGCACCAGCAAAGACACTTTGTACCTTTATTTAGTTCAGGTACTTCTATAGTGCCATCAAGGATCTTACAACCTAAGGTCCCTAACTGACTCATACATACACACAGTAGGGCTAATTTAGACAGGAGCTAATTACCCTACCAGCTTGTCTTTGGAGTGTGGGAGGAAACCGGTGTACCCGGAAGAAACCCACACAGGCACAGGGAGAACATGCAAACTCCAGGCAGGTAGTGTCATGGTTGGGATTCGAACCAGCGACCCTTTTGCTGCTAAGCGAAAGAGCTAACCACTACACCACTGTACTGCCCATACATCAAGCTATGTATTTTATGGGACCAAATAAATTTATGCTAATGTCTGGTAAAACTTACAGATTGGTCCACTGGTTTATCCTTCAAGGCACTTGGTGAAAGAATATGGGTAATGAGTTTTAACCACTTTACCTCCGCTTACATGGAGGCTACTGCGGCAAAGTGCCGCGATCCCGTCCAGCGACGTAGACCTACGTCGCTGGACTCCGCCCCTTGTGGGCGGCGCTCGCGCGCCGCCGGAGGCTTGCTCCCGCTGTGTTCATTCACAGCGGGAGTCGGGCCAGCGGAGGAGCAGCGGCGATTGCCGCTGCTCTGCCCCGATCGTCGGGGATCGAGTCTGGAGATCCGCCCGCTGTATGTAAACACAGCAGGCGGATCTCCATAGTGACAGGGAGTGACAGATCGGAGTGTTCAGCATAGCTGGACATCCGATCTGTCCTTCCGTCACACAGTCACCTCCCCCCCCACACGTCAGTAAGCACCAGGCATACATTAACCCCTCCCTCTCCAATAAAATTAACCCCTTCCCTGCCAGTGTCATTTTTACAGTAACAGTGCATATATATAGCACTGATTACTGTAGAAATGTCACTGGTACCCCCAAAAGTGTCAAAAATGTCAGTCAAGGGTCCGATCTGTCCGCCGCAATGTCGCAGTCCCGCAAAAAAAATCGCAGATCACCGCCATTACGCGTTAAAAAAAAAAACACCAAAAATGACAGAAATCTTTCCCTTAGTTAGTAAACGCAATAACTTTTGCGCAAACCAATCAAAATACGCTTATTGCAATTTTTATTACTAAACATAGGTAGCAGAAAACAAATTGGGCAAAAATGTAAAAAAAAATTTGATTTTTACATTTTTTGGGGGGGAATTTCATATAAAAAAATGTGAAAAATATTGTTATTTTTTCAAAATAAACGCTCTTTTTTTGTTTATAGCGCAAAAAGTAAAAATCGCACAGGTGATCAAATACCACCAAAAGAAAGCTCTGTTTGTGGGAAAAAAAGGACGTAAATTTCGTTTGGGTACGGCATCGCACGACCGCGCAATTGTCAGTTAAATTCGCACAGTGCCGAATCGCAAAAAGTGGCCTGGACGGAAGACAGCAAAATCCTCCGGTGGTAAAGTGGTTAATAAAGGTGTTTTTTTTTTATAGAGCCCATAGGGCTATGTAAGATATTTTGGCATTAGTAGAATTCTATTGGGACTATAACAGTGTAACCATAGTGGCATGTTTATGGAATATGGCTACATTACACTATCCTGCCCCCCCAAGTACATAGTACCCCTACCCATTCACAAAAAAAGTGTACAAATAAAAACAGGAGACAAGGTTTTGACAAATGCTTTAATAATAATTTAAAAAAAAAGTGTCTCCTGATGTAAATCCATCATCGCCAAACCCCCCCCCCCCCAAGAAGCTCTGCCTTCTATAATGGCCACCTGCCGAATGCTTCCGACACACTTTGACAGTTCCTAAATAGTTAAAGGTGGCCCCTCCCCCTTGTAACCTAACATTTCAGTACGGCGTGATGATGAATTTACATTGAGGGACACTTTTTTTTTTTTTTTTTTTTTAAAAAAGGGTTTGATAAAAACTTGTCTCCTGTTTTTATTTTTTTGTACACTTTTGGTGAATGGGTAGGAGTATTATGTACCCCATTCACATTAGGGGGGCTATGATCTGGGGGGCCCCCTTGTTAAAGGGGGCTTCCAGATTTCAATAAGCCCCTCCCACAACCACAGCACAAGGTTGTCAGGAACAGACAGTTGTCTCCATCAACATGGGGACAAGGCGCTTTGGGGGTGGGGCAGAGGCCCCCCTGCCCCAAAAAACCCCCCATCTTGAGGGCATGTGGCCTGGTATGTGGGGGGACACTAATTCATATCTTCCCTTTCCTCGCCTGCATGCCTGAAAAGGGTCTATTATGAATTTTGGGGCGACCCCAAGCCAGTTTTAATTTTGGCGTTTTTTCCTTAATTTTTTTAATATTCATTGTAAATGTAATTTTTTTCCCTTTTCTTTAGAAATGTTATTTTTGCTGCAGCATGTTATAAACAGTACAGATGTGCCACTTTACATGCAGACTAAGGGGACCCCCCAGGCACTATAGTTAAAGGAATTTTTCATATTTAGTGTTGCACTTTAAGCATCAATAGAATAACTGCTCCTGAAAAAAAAGTGTTTTAAAAATAAAAAATGTTTGCATAAATACATGTCCCCCCCCCCCCCAGGGCAAGTACCCAGACCCATACCCCCTTTATGGCCAATAACTTACATATAAGCTTTCAAAATTTGCACTTTTGGATTTTTCCAGACTTCAGTGGGGTTTGGGTTAGAATTTTCCCCTGTTCGGGAATTCTGCTATGAACTGAACAGGGGGGTCAATTAGCCCAACTAATTGTAACCAACATTATAACAAATATTTCAAATTATCTTTTTCTATATTCTTAAATTCTGAACCTGTGTGCCTAAATAAATCAAATACCGCAATGAAACCTTTTGTTATGCAACATCTTAGTCTTATTGTCCTTCCTTAAACAAATGTTTGTTATGCTGCTTAACCTGAACCTATATTTATCTTTGCTGCTTAAGACTGTCATTACTTACTATATACATCTACAATTTTTCTCAGACGCTCCTTTGAGCAATCAAGAATAACCTACTTAAGGAGTTTCAAGAACATGATGAACTTTAGAATAAAGAATGCAGCTTTTATAGATTTATCTTCTACATCTGTATTCAATGTTCTGAAGCAAATTAAACATTCCCTTCACTATTCACATGCTAAGAAAACATCCTATGTTAAGTACAAATGTTTCATGCCCATGAAAGGAATTGCTATCTCTTCACAAGCATGCACATGATCACATGATTATCCTCCTTTAGAAGAGATTTCATTCACGTTAAAATGAGAACACTCAACTTGAAAGGAAAGATGAAACTAATGTTTACTTTTTTTTACCAAATCTGACAACACAATTGTTCAACAGTGTGTGTGTGTGTGTACAGTATATACATTATGTGTATAAGTATTTAATTGAAAAATGTTTGTTCCTCAATTAGCTGTGCTTATTCACACCAGAATCACAGCAATGCACGCCGTGTTCCTGTGCGATGTGAATTGAGTAGGCTGAAATCGCACTGAATGGCACCAGAAGTAGTAGTGCATGCACTCATTTTAAAAACACACTGTAACCAGATAACATGGTACTGGCAAATGCATTGTGTTTGTAATCTACATTTGAGGGTATCATTAGGATTAAATTGACAGCAGATTGTGTGCAAAACGCGGGTCTCTCTTTTGTTCATTGATGGACACAGCTCCTGATTCTTCCTAACCATTGGGTTATACTGCCTCCTACAAGAGTAGGACACTAAGCAGGAAAAAGCTTGACTACGCCTATAGGCAGTACCAGGGGGTATACACCCGCTCTCAGCTATAGGCACTCAGTTTTTTTTTCTGCCCATTCAGGAGTATGGACCTAGTTCCTTGCTGAAATCTCTGGTCCTGGCAATTTTTTTCATTTTGAATGGAATTTTTTTCCTTTTCTTCAGGGTGTCCAACATTTGGTTCCTTCAGTGCGGGCTCCGTTGCCGCCCTGGAATCTTAATGTGGTGCTTTCAGCTCTACTGAAGCTTCTCTTTGAAAATATTCAGGAGGTTCCCTGCTTACGCGGCCCCAGAAGGTGGCCTTCTTTTGTGGCTATCACCTCTGCATGCAGGGTGCTAGAACTGACGGCATTATCCTGTCATTCACCTTATGGTGATTCACAAGGATGAGGTGATGCTTTGCCTCTGTCCGTGATTCCTTCCTATGATGGTCTGACTGCATTTGAATGCAGATATTGTGTGGCCCAGGCCTAAACATCTGAAGGAAATTGTCTTGGATGTGGTCTGTCAATTAGGGTGTACCTGGCAGCTACGGAGTCTTTTAGAAAGTCATACTTTCTACATGTGCTCATGGACAGACCTCACAAAGGGTTGTCCGCTTCTTCTGTGATCATTTCCTGATGGATAAGACGTTGGTTCAGATTCCTCCTTTCCCTGTTTAGGCACACTCTACTAGGGCGCTTAGTGTCTCCTGGACTTTTCATCTTCAAGCATCAGTGACGCAGGTTTACAAGGCAGCCGCCTGGTCATCAGTGCACATTTTTACAAAGTTTTTTGTAAAGTGGTTGTGTTGGCATCTGTGGCTGCTTCTTTTGGCTTCTGTTTAGAGGGTACCTGCTACTCTTTGAGGGTGTATTGTTTTTCAGGTGAGCTCCAGTTGTTTATGGTTGAGCTCTATGTTACCTGGTTGGCTATGGTTAGCCTTGGGAATTTTTTTCTGATGTTTTCCCACTCCACGTTTGACAATGCTTTGGGACGTCCCAATAGTTAAGAAGAATCAAAATGAAAGAAAATGGGATTTTTGACTTACTATAAAATCCATTTCTCTGATGTCCATCGACAGACACAGCACCCACCCCTCTGTGGAGTTAGCTTTCCTCTGACATTGCTTGTAACAAAACTGAGTGCCTATAGCTGAAAGTGGGTGTATAACCCCTGGGACTGCCCATAGGTGCAGTCAAGCTTTTTCCTACTGTCCTAATCCTGTAGGGGGCAGTATAACCCAATGGTTAAGAAGAATCAGGACCTGTGTCCATCAATAAACATCAGAGAAATGGATTTTACGGTAAGTCAAAAATCCCATTTTCCTGCACCCCATTCTGGTGCGAACAGGCCCTAAAACAGGTGGCTAAGTTAGCACTTGTGTCTCATTTTGCTCTGAAAATTTGCATTTGAAGGTTCCAAAAAGGCCAGATAGTTGGTTCCGAAACCATGGGTGCATCGGTTAAAATCCTACTGAATTCTTTCATACAATAATTGGACCAGAACACAAAAAAAAAAAAAAAAAGAAAAGACCTCAAATACCAAACAAGCAGTGACAGAAAGATGCGAATACTTAGAAAAGACACTTCAAAAATAAATAAATAAGACTGCTACAGAACTTCAAAAATAAATAAATAAGACTGCTACAGAATCGTTTAGAAGGTTTTAACCAGAGGTCTTCTTTAACGTCATACAGTTTGAATTATCCCTTACAGATATTTGCTCTCTTTTCTGTAAATAAGACTTAAACCAAGATCCATAAACAAGATTTTTTTGCCCTTTCTTTTCAGAAATGATTTTTCTCTGTAACTTTTCTCATTCGGATTGAGAGCACAGCCAGTACTTGGCTGTATACGGTTTAACTGCTATGCTATTATTTATAAATGTACATTACATTTTGTACAAAATAACACCGAAATGAAATGTCATTTTCTGTCAAATATAATGACTAAAGAAAAATCATAATATAACACTAGCTGTCTCCTACTGTTTAACAGTTGACGCTACAGGCCACTTTTTCCAATAAAGAGACTGCTGAAGCCTATATAAAGCCTGGTTAAGAATAACTTCAAGAAGGTATATATGTTCTGCCCATAGCAATCAGACTATGTAAAGGGTAATTTCTTAATTTGAAGATCAAGCCATCATCTCTTTAGACCCCTTCCTCTAACTACTGTATATTGTAGCCAAAAGACCAAAAGTGCTAGGTTGTAGGCTGTGAGTCTTGGGGGGGGGGGGGGGGTGGGTGGCATACGGCCAGTTATACACATCTACATGACAATGCATGTCAGCCAGGGCTCCCAATGTGATTTGTTGCAAATCACTACCTTACAAAACTGAAAGGCAACTTTCCCGCCCTCTTCATAAAATTACCAGAAGTCTTGTAAACTTTCCTGCTATCTTGATTGATTGAGATCCCTTTATAAAAACGGATCCCTTTATAAAAATCATAATGTCCCAAATGGTGTTGGGATAAGCCATGTTAGGTAACAGCTGGACTCCATGTATAAATACCCTAATTTCCCCAACAGCTGCACAGTTTTGTCAGGATCAAAAGCAACAATTTTGACTGTGCTCACAATGCAACCTGCTTGTTACTTTTATGATTAAGGGAATCAATAGTTACCTCGGCTTCCTCAGCTTTACCAGCAGCATCCTTTTCCTTCTTTGTCTTTGAACCTTCTGGTTTAACCCCTTTTTTGCTGCACATTTTGCTTTTTGCCTCTACTTCTGGAGAATTGGTATCAGGTTTCCGAGGCTTCACAGGAGGTAGTGGCTTGTCCTCCTCTCCTTTGAGAAACCTTTCATACGGCAGGATTAATCTATGGAGTTAAGAAAGAAGATTAGTTACTTATTTATATTTGTGAAGAGTTATTGAACATCCGCTTCAAAGTATTTTCATATCCTGTAATCTCACGGGATTATTTTGCTTCATTTCAATACACAGTGGTAATATTTCATACCAATTTACATTTTTTTTCTTTACAGGAAAACCAAATACAAACTTAATGTATGCAATTTTCTAAAGGATAGCTTTTGTTTGGGCCACTGACACATGTAGGCTGATTTAGCCATGACGTTGAGACTCTTCACTTAAATGGATTTAGGATTCGCTTCTATTATCAAAACATGTGAAAAGAAAACTCCTGTTTAATTTATGTACACATGACTGGTTAAGCAAAGTGAACACAACTACAGTTCATTTAGTGAAGATTCTCAACTCCTGTAGTAAATTAACCCCATATTATTTAACCAATTAATTAGGCAAATTTTTCAAGTTGTATGTGCCACTCTATAGCATCTGACCAAATTGTTGGCAGATGTAGACTGCAAAGGCCTCTGCATAAATACTGTTTTGGCCCTTTTCTTTTGACATGTAGCATCATTTGTTCAAGCATACTGTAATGTGTCACCTAGCAGAAGTTCATCATTAAGGAATGCTCATATGCTGTATCCACAAGCACGGCTGTTCATTTGCCTTTCTTCTTGGACCTCACCAATAATTAATTTTCTATTCTCATCAGCACCAATGAAATCACTCCTTGTTCTATTACCAATGCAATCCATACTGCCTGTTACATGACCAACATCAATAGAAATGTTTATCCAGGTTATTAGTAGAAATACTCCACTTATCCTGATGATATAACACTAGTTAATCAAATGCTATGCAACATCCCATTAACAGGTAAATATTCCTTTGGTTTGGTCCCACTACAATAATACCCATATGCTTAAGTAGAACAAAGATCCCTCCTCATTCATGAACACTTGGAAGCCTAAGTGGCTTCACCAGTACTATACGTATGGGATTCTCTTTCTTTTAGAACCCTGCATTAAAATAATTATAGTGAACTTTTTCCAATGCATAGATACATTTAAAAAGAAAGATTGGCTGATGGGGACATCACAGATAGGGCTAGTCCAGAGATGTAGGTTGGCATACTAATCAGCTTCTGAAAATGCAAGCTATTTTTGAGTTCAAAAATTCCAAGTACAAGTATGCAGCAAGTGGAGTCAAGCCTTTCATTCTCTATTCTTTTATCAGGTCAGTAGCTGATAAATGACTAAAGTCAAAGGGTTAGCGTGACAAAAAGTTGCATTTTTAGGAACTGAGCCTACATATCTCTAAAACAGGTTTTATTTGGCCTCATCTCAGATATTCTAAAATGAAGCCCCGTTTATTCTAAAAATATGTCTTTTATTACTTCAGATACATAACTGTATTCCATAAAACAAGGACAATAACATCTGACAATAATATGTTTTCTCACATCATCAGCCAAAACATAAGCAATAGAAAAACTGTGCAAACACCACAATAGAATTTGCAACATAACGTGTGCTGATCAGAATTATACTTTTTTAAACAGTCAACTGAAATCTCTGACAAATAAATGACAC